>NW_024884035.1:0-29830 GCF_019059575.1 Amphibalanus amphitrite | reverse complement strand
TGCCACGCGTTAGCGTGATTGCAGTCCAGCCGTTGCTGACATATTAACAGGTTATGCACGTGCGCAGTGCAGTGCAGTGATACCCTAGTTTGACATATGGAAATTGATCGCCTGTATGCCCATCAATCAATCACATTTCAACACAATCAAACTATTTATTATCGGGCCTCAGAACGGAGCCTACTTGACGTGTGGGAATCAGCACTTGACTCGTGGATTCATTTTTAAACGTCTTTCTCCTGTCACGAACTGGTTGTTCCATTGATATACTATCTCTATAAACCTTGCCATGATGTTCAGACCCTCCCTCCGGCGGGGCCGGGAAGGAAGCGCAGCGCGTGACCGATATCAGGGTCCCGTCCCCACCGATATTCGATCTGTGTGCGGGAAGTCCGGACCGCACGCCGGCTACAGCTGACCCACACCCCGGCGGGGGTCCCACCCAGCCCGGCGTCCGGCCGGCGCGGGCCGGGCCAGCCGAGACCGCAGGGCGCGGCTCGCTATCGGACTCACCTGGATCCCATGACGGCCACCAGGTTACCGGCCAGCACGGCGCCGTACACTGCCGCAAGGCACACAGGGCGGAGGTCACGACCGGGGTAACGTAGAACAATATACTGCACGGAGGATAAATGCGAACAGAAAGTAGGTTGATATGAGGTTCGGGCTTAAGTCAACATTTACAAGAGCTAACTGAATCACAGGTAGGCATGTAGATAGAGGATTTTAGTTTCATGGACAGTACACAAAGTTGAATATCAGAAGCGTTTTCAAGCAGAGGTGTGGCAGAGCACGCCCGTACTCACCATTGTTGAGCACCCGTTTCAGTTTGGGCGCCTCCGACTGGCAGCTGCTGAAGACGCTGCTGTTCTTCTTGTCGGGCACGTAGACGTTTACATCGTGCCATGTGAGCGTGACGCCGCCGGTGGGCAGTGGCGACAGTGGCTTCACGGCGCCGTAGCCGGCCGACTCGCGGCTCAGCTCCGTCTCCAGCAGACGCTGCGGCAGACGGCGGCGCCCGTTCGTCACACGCCCGCCGAGATCAGGTCGGGGGAGGGTTCACTGAGGGTCGCCGCTCAGACACGCCGGGACCATCACCCGGCGCGCGGCGCGCTCGTTAGAATACCTACGGCCGCTCGCCGAGACTGATCAGTCCAACCACTACTGGCTATCGCTTGGAACGAGGGAGAGGGAGACAGCGACCAGCTCAGATAGATACGAACGTGGACACTGGACAGTGGACAGCGAGAGCGCGCTGGTCCGACACGCGACAGGCGTGTGAAGGCGTTCACAGATCTCGCTGCCAAACGAGCCTTTTTGTGCCACAAATTACGATGTTTTTTATAACTGCACTCTTATCATCGAAGGAGACTGATTAAAAGAAGTGAATTTTATATTGTAGTTCAGTCCTGATTTCAACATCTCTTTTATTGAGTGGACTAAGCAACCTTAAAGGGACTATCCCACCTTTAACATGGGGTTTGAGTTGAGATAGCCAAGTTTGCGGCGAGGTTCAGAAACCACTATCTATCTAGGTTGCAACCCCCGCGGCCTCTTGGTGTTGAAGAAATTCGTTCCCTTCATTTGAAAATGGGCCTTGTACAAGGCCCTATCTTCAACATGGAGCGACCGTTAGTGTGACGTCACCTCGTTTAGTCATTTTGATTTAAATGGGTTTGTTCGTTGAAAAATCGCTTAAAACTTGGTCTGAACTTTGTTGTGGTGCCTACAGAGTAAAAAGAATCAGCTTTATGACAGTAATGTGGCCTGGGGAAGGAGGTAATTTTGGGCTGTGACGTCACATATTTGAAAGTTTGTGTTTGGAATATGGGAAGCCTAAGATGTTTAATGAAAAATAAATGCCAGAACCGTGTTCCTGGTCATCCAATCTATAAAGTCGGGCACAATTTAACTGGTTTTAACAACATTTTAGGAGGTGGGATAGTCCCTTTAACCCGCGCCCTGCTGGGGGGGTGTTTGAACACCCCCCCTTGTGGTTTTTCGCGAATATCTCAAAAACGGCGGCGCGGAGCGCCGCCGTTTTTGGTACACCTTATCATACATCAATTCTACACATGTTGTGAAAATTTCAGACCAAGGTCATTCAAGGTCAGGTCACCAGGTCACTTGAAGTGACCTCACCTCATAAAAACTTTCAATGTCTGTCATAGCTACACCGAGTGACCGATCGCTTTGAAACTTTCAGCGATTGCTAAGAGCAATAGCATGTACAAAATGTATATCTCAGAATTTTGATATCGATGACCTAAGGTCAGGTCAATTTTGCGACCTCCCCATTATAAGTCAATGGGAGAAAATTGAAATGCGCCTCCTTTGGATGAAAGACATTTAAACACTCCCAAACACCGAATTACAAGTGGTTTAGACACACTGAACTTGAAAATGGTGTCCGGACCCTTGTTTATGCCCTGAGGTCATCTTAGGTCACGAATGGTATCTAACAATTTTTCGCAAATAACTTTTGATAGAGGCATGCTAGAGCGCTGAAAACGCCTTAGATGTGTTCAGCTCGACGATACGGATCGACTGATATGCAACATGACCCTTTCCGGTCAGGTCATGACCTTGACCTGAGGTCAAATTTTCAAGTTGACCTTTCAAGGTCAAGTCATAGTTCATTCGATGCGTCTTGACGAGAGGAACACGATGCCGGTAAAAGTAAGCTCGTACAAGGCTTGGGTCAAACGTTATTGCAGAAAAACTGTTTTCGAAAAAATCGGCTATTTTTGCAGTTTTTGCCCCCTGCAGGCAAAACCGTTGACGTTAGGTCAAATCTGAGAGAATTACTCAGAAAGGGCGTTAATAGGGCTATCAAATGCGCTTTTCCGCGGCGCTGTAGCTCTATTGGTTCCCGAGTTATGCGTTGGCTTCTTGGAAATTTTCGACATTCGACCTGGAAATCGGCGAAATTTTGCCTTCAATGACCTCTGGTGACCTGACCTTTGACCTGATCAAAAAATTGACCGAAGTGATTTCGTCATTATTTTTGACGCTCTTTCGAACGCCGCCTTCCGCGTATCGCTACGTGGCCCAGGAGCCGAGTTACAAGGGGGGGTGTTCAAACCCCCCCCCCAGCAGGGCGTGGAAATCCAGGACCCCCAGCAGGGCGCGGGTTAACTGATCCTAATAAGCAATAAGGAATGGGGATGGCTAAGATAATCAGCAGACGAACAAGGAAACAAATATGGACGGACAGATGGACAGACGGACAGACGTCAGACGGACAGACGGACGGGCGGACGGACAGACGTACGGACGGACAGGCGCACAGACGGACGGACGGACGGACGCACAGACGGACGGACGGACGGACAGACGGACGGACGGACGGACGGACAGACGGACGGACGGACGGACCTGGTGCTCGCTGTACTCCCTCGGTGACCGGCGGCCGCCCAGCAGCGACACGCTCTGTTCACCGTCATCGCGACGCACCATTCTGAGTCGACGTGCCGACTCCCGGGTCACTGGAATCAGAGAAAAGTCAGCTACATAGGTTGGCGGTTTCCTTTTTTTTCATGCGTGACTTGGGCCGGGCTGTTTCGCTGTTTTTATTAGAATATGCACGTTTCAGGACTAGATCACAGGACATACATCCATTTTGTTGCAAACTCCGGCGTGAATAGGTGGGGCTTTGCTGTTACGTGCCCTACTTAAATACGTGTCCTAGAGCAACAGATAAGTTCAGTTGCCTGCAAAAGTGTTAAAGCGTGGCCAATGGCGATCGCTCTCCATTTTGAATTTGCATTGTATTGTGCTTGTCCCCTGCTTTTTTCTGCATCTATATTCGTTGTTTACGCTGAGAAACTTTTTTTTTTGCTTCCTGCTAGGCGAGATGTCACTATGAGCATGCAGCCTAAAGCATAAATCGCAGATGCTTAAACGTAGAAAAACTAATGAAACGTGCACGCCTGTCACCGTACGCTGCATGGTGCAATAGTGCATAGTAACCGGCGTGAGCAGGTGATTTAGCGCATGCAAGTCACCGGCGACCCTGGACGCCTCGTGCGACCGGCTGGTTTCATCAGGCTCCTCTCTGGCCATTTCTGCTGGGACCTGGCTTTAGTGCCATTAGTTGGCTACTATGTGCAGTTGCAAGTTGATGAGACTGGTGAACCTGCTTGGGCGCCGCGGGCACTGACGTCACACCGTCCGCGGGCTCCTGCCTCAGGGCTCTGACCGGCCCCAGACGCGCCTGGTAGAGACGTACTGGCCTGGAACTGCCGGCCGCGGGCGGCGCGGGCGCTTAGATCTCGACAGCGGCGCCTCACCGGCCCTGCCATCCATTGTGTTCCTGGCAAAGGGTCCACCATCTCCCGGCCGCGATATCGTCCGTTATATCACGCTCATTACCGGCCGCGCGGTAGCTGGAACGACGCAAGTCGCCCTCACCATTGCAGCTGATTAGACGCAGAAGATGAGTTATGGTGTAACCTAATTGTGGTCTTTTAACACTTAAGATTGCGGAAAAAGCGCGATTCGCGACCCTGAACCCGTCCGGTTGCGTTGATGGGCCGTTTTACAACTTTGTCAGGCTTTTATTTCCCAGATATCGCGAAAATTTGGCATCGCACAACATCGCTTTTAAACTCACCCTATCACAAGCAATTGTACAGTCACAGTACAGTGCAACAATTTTGACACAAAGTCCCTCGGGCCCGGTCGTATCGCGCATGAGATGATCTGTCTGTGTACGGGATCGGCCCCGCGGCTTACGGCTAAGGGCTATTGAAAGTCATGAATATTGTCACCATAGAGCCGGTATACCTGCAGGTAAGCCCATGTGTCTCGTGCGGAGCGACCTCGACGTGCACACACTGCGCCAAAGTGTGACGTGCAGACTGCAGTTTCGGCACGGAGAGTGCGTGCCCTGGGCGAGCCTGAGGAGCTCGCTGCATGTTAGTGTCCTCCATTCAAGGCAGTGTAATCACTCCAGCAGGCAGGAGCGTAACCTGCGCCTGCCAGCGACAAGAACAGCACTGCGGCGGGCGGCAGCGAGGGTTTGCATACCGAGCAGCCTCGCTTCTAAGAAATGCCTGTGTGGCAACTGGCATGACACGATTCGAGCTAGTGCACCTTTTTAACAGGCGGCGAAACGTTTATTTTATTTGGAGTATATGTGTGTGTTTGTTGGTGGTGTGTGTTGTTGCGGTAACTGATTGTTGTGTTTTGCCGTTTACTTGTGTATTGTGTATTGTGTAACCATATTGACTTTCCTGCAACCGTTTTATTCACTGACTATTAACGTGTAATAGCCACCCTGTTGTGGACTGTCAGCTGACGAAAATACGTAAATGCAAGTACAAATATAAGTGTTACGGTAAAACGATAAACCGCAAGGCCGAAAATGTTAGGCGAAGCAGTGAATGACGATATACATTTATATCACTGAAAACCATTTAAGTGAAATAATAAAAGGAAATGGTGCATGATGTGAGTACGAAAAGACGAGACGACATTAAATAATGTGATTAAATGACAATGAATGAATTAATTCAATGAGAGCAGAATCGATACATTAATAAAAAAACAGAGAGCGTATTTTTTGAAGTGCAAGATCCTAAAAACTCTGTTTTCAAAGTTAAGTACCAAAGTTCGTTTCTTATAATCTCGTGGCTATGCTCATGCGGCGACTTTCCAAAACGAGCCGCTGCTTGCAACGGTGGCACCAACCTGCCCAGTGCCCACGGTCAATTCATCAGCAATTTGATCCGTCTAATTTCTGGTGTGTGTGTAGGATAATTATCTTACTTCAATTTGAGGAAGAAAAAAAAACGCAATGCGTAACGCTGTGCAGACTGTTTGAATACACATGCTGGTGACTAAAAAAAAATCCTGCTATGCGTGCACAATGAATGCACAAACGTGTGTTAACACACATGCTGAATGTTTTGTTCCACGATTGGTAGTACCGCGCACCTAATCCGCGCCCAGGTGGACCTCTCAGTCAACTTCGCCGTAGTGGGGGTGGGTCGGGGGGGGGGGCTTTTAGGCCGCACCATGCTATCACGGAAAGTAAGCAAGCTAAAAGGACGCGGTGAAAAAGCAATAGATAGTTCGCTATAAGATCGTTCAGAATTATACAGGTCATTTTACCTGACCTTAGGTCACCGATATCAAAATTCGGAGATATACAAATTGTTGGTACTGATTTCCTCATGCAATAGCCCAAGTTTCAAACTTCTGGGTTGTAAGCTGTATGAATGAATGAATCACACAACTTTTTTTAGGCATGGCCACTTAACTTTCTGGTAGTGGTGACCTGACCTCATGTGACCTGGGGTCAAAAATTAATTTGACAAACGATGCGAAATTGATGTATCATATGCTATACCAAGTTTCGCGGCGCTGCTCGCCGCGGTTTTCTTTACACACGCAAAAAACTGGAAGGTGTGGCCAAAAACCCCCACTCGGGCGAAGGCTAACGTGACCTACTGTTAACGCCAGACCCCTTGAGACCCTAATTTTTCGCGATTACTTTTAAATGCGTGAAGGAATTTCAACCAAGCTCAGGACATGGCCGTTTCAAGACAGGCCGAAACTTTTACAATTTAGATATTTTATCGCCATTTCAATATTTCAGGCACTTGTCATTGACTCGTAATGTTAACTGTTTTTCCATCCTGGATAGAGGCTTTCTACGTCATATGACATTAGGCTCCGCCCACGACTGCGGCATTGACCCGTGCCCATCAGCGACCTCTGTACAAACGACACCCCTGCCATCTGTGAAGGACTATGAATTTCGCTGACGCTTCACTATGAGTCAATTGCAGCAGACGGTCAAGTAAATGTTAGGCTCTTGTTGACTCTTGTATATAGGACCAAGAGGACCATCACTCCTCAACCTACTACTCAGTCGTGCTTCGAACAAACGTTAACGATTCCTAACAAATACGATTTTCGATGTAGGGTATCTGTTTGAAATACGAGCGAGCCGTATGATGTGAAGCTCAGGCAATTAACTTATTATTGCGTTGTTCGATGGTTGCATAGCGATGTACAAATCGGCAGCTACTTGGTGACATCCGACATCCCATTATCGCATTATCTGCAACGCCATAGGCTTTAAATACAGGTGAATATTTCCTAACCTTATGTCAGTTATATGCCATCTGCCCGTCATTTGCAGCTTATAAAAAAGAAAAAATATATCAGCGAACATATCAGCATTGTAGAAGCAATGCGCATTGAGCATTTATGACTCCTTAGTCATCATGTCGCTCTCTGGGCACTGTCAGCCAAGACGCTACGCACAACTCCGCCGGCTTTCGGCACCGCTCGACCGTCGCCCGTCCCCGCTCCCCGCCACAGCGAGAGTGACCGCGCGTCGGCCCGAAACCGCCGCAGGCCAAGACCACAGAGGCGGGGCTTAGCTGTGACGTCATAACGTATCACAGGCTGACTGGTGATAGCCTCTACACACCGGATGAAAATCTTGCTCGAAATTTAACATTACGAGTCAATGACAAGTGCCTGAAATATTGAAATGGCGATAAAATATCTAAATTGTAAAAGTTTCGGCCTGTCTTGAAACGGCCATGTCCTGAGCTTGGTTGAAATTCCTTCACGCATTTAAAAGTAATCGCGAAAAATTAGGGTCTCAAGGGGTCTGGCGTTAACAGTACACTAACAACACACGCTGGCAGCAAACAGGCAGCGATGTAAGCTTTTTCATATGCTGCAGCAAAGCCTAATGACAAACAAGGAGGCATAAAGTTTGCAATATCGTGTCAGAAATGTTGCCATAAAATCCAATCGCGCATGTGAAGACCGTCTGATGAGTGCACGTGATGAGCTTTAGGCGTTATGATAGCAGGTGTGTTCTTCAATAAAGCTGCTCATTCGAGACACTCACCGAAGTTTCATTATATAATTCTGTTCGACTCATTGACGGATGCAGCTCGAGATAAGGCCGGGTGTTGTGGAGAACAATGGATCCGATGACTTAAAACTTGCAGAACTTAGTGCTTGGATCACTGGCGGATCCAGGGGGGGGCCACCGGGGCCATGGCCCCCCCCCAAAAGCCTGAAAGGGGGGCCAACATATCTTTTGGCCCCCCCAAAACGCTTGGAGAAAAATTAATGTGAGAAGGTTGCGTAGTAGATACCTACTAGAATCAGCAGCGTGATTCAATAGCGTAGAGAAAGTCAGGGGCGCGGGAACTACTTTCAGACTGGGGGAGCACACCATAATAGAGATCAACCTAGGGTCCCCCCAAATCTAGTTTTCTCACCGGTTTTAGGCCACTTATTTTTCATCCCTTGGCTTTTTCAACAAAAAAAAAAGAAACAGTTGCAAAAAAGGACGGTATTCCGTTTTAAAGTTGTGGGGGCACCGCCCCCACTGGCGGATTCAAGGGGGCCACCGGGGCCATGGGCCCAAAAAGCCTAAAAGAGGGGGCCAACATATCTTTTGGCCCCCCAAAACGCTCGAAGAAAAATTAATGTGAGAAGGTTGTGTAGTAGATACTTACTAGAATCAGCAGCGTGATTCAATAGCGTAGAGAAACCCAGGGGCGCGGGAACTACTTTTAGACGGGGGGGGGGGGGAGGTCACACCATGATAGAGATCAACCTAGGATCCCCCAAATATAGTTTTCTCGCCGGTTTTAGGCCACTTATTTTTCATCCCTTGGCTTTTTCAAAAAAAAGAAAACATTTGCAAAAAGGAGCGGTATTCTGTCTGAAAGTTGTGGGGGCACCGCCCGCACGGCCCCAGAGTTGGGGGGGGGGGGGGCAAGCTGCCACCACTGCCCCCTCCCCCCGGTTCCCGCGCCTATGGAGAAACTACCGGGTTTACTAGCTTCTTTCATAAAGTGTCGTCATGTCTTATCGTCACCCGAGAAGGTCTTATTGCATAAATATCGATTGAGCTGTCAAGTTAACAAACTTGCTGTGGCAGCCTGACCTGACATGACCCGGCAACTTTTCATTCACGGAATATGCGCAATAAATTTTTTAGGAAAACTCACTGAGTTTTCGTTGAAAAAAAAACTTGTTTTGTTTCGTAATTGTACAAGAAGCATATGAGGGACCTTTTTGTCCCTTCCTGCGAAACGGTAAAAGACTTATTTCGGTCACAGCTCAGGCCAATCTCTAAGGGTCAGTCGGGTCACTTATTTCTTAAAAGGGTCCTTACGGCATCCAAGGACCAATTCCGGCTTTTGAGTGCGCCACATCAGCATTTGATGCTACGACAGATGTCGAAATCTGAATATATGTTACAGGCCGTACGAAAATTCGGTCCGTTTGCAAACGGCCTGGCCCAGTCAGGCCATATGAAACTACCTGAAAACACCGGCCGTTTGCAAACTATGACCTGAAATATCAGACCGTTTGAAAACGACCTAGTTAGTTTCGGCCTAGCGGATCCAGGGGGGCCACGGGGTCATGCCCCCAAGCCTGAAAGGGGAACAACATATATTTTTTGTCCCCAAAAACACTTAAGAAAAATGAATGTGAGAAGGGCGTAGTAGGTAGAGAGAAAATACCGTATCATTAAAAATCTGTGAGCTTGATAAAAGTGTTGGTCTTGTCTTCACCCAAGAAGTTCTTATTGCACACTTTAACCATGGATGAAAGAACCTTCATCCCCTGGTTCTCCTTCATCCATGCTTTAAAGGGACTATCCCACCTTCTAAAATGTTGTTAAAACCAGTTAAATTGTGCCCGACTTTATAGATTGGATGACCAGGAACACGGTTCTGGCATTTATTTTTCATTAAACATCTTAAGCTTCCCATATTCCAAACACAAACTTTCAAATATGTGACGTCACAGCCCAAAATTACCTCCTTCCCCAGGCCACATTACTGTCATAAAGCTGATTCTTTTTACTCTGTAGGCACCACAACAAAGTTCAGACCAGGTTTTAAGCGATTTGTCAACGAACAAACCCATTTAAATCAGAATGACTAAACGAGGTGACGTCACACTAACGGTCGCTCCATGTTGAAGATAGGGCCTTGTACAAGGCCCATTTTCAAATGAAGGGAACGAATTTCTTCAACACCAAGAGGCCGCGGGGTTGCAACCTAGATAGATAGTGGTTTCTGAACCTCGCCGCAAACTTGGCTATCTCAACTCAAACCCCATGTTAAAGGTGGGATAATCCCTTTAACTCTCGATCGACGTGTGAAGTTATCGTGTAAGGTATCATGAAGCCGATCGCGACGAAACTTTAGTACCCTCATGGTGACAAAGTCTGAAAATTTCATGACCCTGACCCAAGTGAACTTTGACTTGTGGCCTATTTCTCGAGACTGTTTGGTCATGTTGGAGGCCATGTTTGGCCGGAATAGCGATTCGGCGTATGTCGGCTCACATTATCCGCGCTTTTATAGTCTTTTCGTGGTTTAAAACGCTCAAACATGTGATATGATGTTGCTCCCACGCATTAGGGCGGATGCCAATGTCACCTTACGGTCAAGTCAGGTCATTGACCTTTGATGACCTCGGTGCACTTTTCCGTGTTTAACATGTTTCTAGGATAGTTTCGTTTAGCTGATTTTGAATTTAGCATTTTGCAACCATTTGAACATTTACGAAGTAGTTTTGATGCCTTCGTATCATGTTACGTAGCTGCCAGTGGTAGTGGACACCTGCTATACGGAGTCAGCGGACGCCCATAAGTACTCCTACTGGTTGATCTGACCTGACCTGCCCCGACATGGTCTAAACGCATGAAGACATTATCTATGATCCAAACTAACATCAGTGGCGGCGGAAGCAGGGGGGCAAGGGGGGCAGCTGCACCCTAAAGCTATGGAAAGGGGCGCCTCGAAAATCTGTAGAGGAGGCAGGAAGTTAAGAGGTGCGGCAGCCATAAAGCTGAGCAGTGCGACACCGCAACTGATAAAGGCACTTGTGACACGAAGAGGGTGGCAATGACGTGGGAAAAGTATCTTTTGATATGCTGAAGAGTGGAGGGCATCCTTATCTGAAACAAAGGCAGATGCTGCCGACCCTGTCGAATATAATCTTGCCAGGCGATAAAGGCTAGGAGGGCGCAGCCACTCGAGAAGCGCGCCATGCGGAAGAGGGGCGCCTGCATGCGAAAGAGGGGCGCCTGTGTGTGGGACGAAAAAGAAACATGTATGGAGACGTCTTTGAAGGCGATAGCCTCCGAACGCCAACACGAACATATGAGGGCTTATCGCGTTGCAGGCTCCATGCGACAAAAAGGGGCGCCTGATGGCCGATATGCGAGAGGAAATTAGTTTGTGTAACATTTATCGGGGGCGGTTTGCCGTTTACAACATATGAATGTTAAGGGAGGTCCGAGATTGGGGCCTGTAAAATTGCACTGTCCGTATGGGCGGTTACACCCCTAGTGCTAGGGCGTATTTTGCGTTTTTTTTTTTTTTACTGGGGAGATGATTATGACCAGGAATAGCACTCTGCAAACTTCTATGGGCGCCTGTATAGGGGCGAAACTGATTTTCCAGTGCAGGGACGGCCATCGGCATTGTGGGGCGGCATTTATTCCACTGGGGCGTCTGCCAGTGTTGAAGGGCGGTATTCATTTCAATGGGGCGCCCGTTGGTGTTGATGGGCGACATGTATCACCTGGGGCGCCTATCGGAGATCGGGGCGGCATTAATTTCACTGAGGCGCCTATCGGCGTTGACGGGTGGTATTTATTCATCCGGGGCGCTTATCGGTGGTATAGGCCGGCATTCGCTTCACTGAGGTGCCTATCGGTGTTGTAAGGCGGCAGTAAATCCACTGGTGTCTGGGGCACCTACCGGCGTCGAAAGGCGACATTCATAATTCATTTCACTGGGTGGCATATTGGTGTTGATGTATAACATTCATTCTCCTGTGGCGCCCGGCAATGAGGGGGCGGCATTTATTCCGTTCCCCTGGGATGGGCCCCTATCGGTGTGGAGGCGTCGCCGTCGTATTAGTTTGAAATGGGGGCACCTCTGGGTGGTAATAGATGCATTCATTTCGCTGGGACACCTACCAGCGTTGATTGCCTGTATTCATTCATTTCGGGCTCCTATCGGTGTTGAAAGGCGGCATTTATTTCACTGGGGCGTCACAAACCTGCTACTCCCACCATAAACCTCAGCCTATTCACTTCACGTTAGCAGTAACTAGAAGTCTCTTAGGCGGCGTTCGATGTCTCCCGGACGGCAAAGATTCTTTGCCGTCCGGCCAATAACGTCCAAGGTCAGCGGGGGCTCGGCTGCGGTTATGAAACGTGATTGGCCGGACGGCGTAGAATCTTCGCCGTCCGAGAGACATCGAACGCGGGGTTAGTCTCGGCATAGAGTCTCGGGTATCATTGCGTCGCGTCGGAGCGATTAGAAACCGGGTTCTAACGATCGAAATTTCGCAGCTCTAACCAACTTGCCGGGAGGACGGATGCAACTTAAACGCAATTTAAATGAGTGTTTTTTTTTTTTTTTTTTTTAGCGCCGAATGATGTTTCATTAAGAAATAGTCTCTTCACTGTTTGTGTTACTACAACCGTGTATATGGTAAGGGGCGCCCAGCGGGAAGGGGCGCTTCAATATCGTTTGCACCCCTATCCTAGAATACCTTCCGCCGCCACTGACTAACATGAAATTTGTGATCAGCACAAAAAAAAAACGTATTACAGCCTTACTTTAGGAGGTTCTGACAGGTCCTGATTTTCCCGTCTTTTGGGTCTGTGACCTGACCTGGGCGGTGTTTCACGGCACGCTGCCAGCCGCTGCCAGCGCTGATGGCACTTTTGGTTTCAATGGAGACATCAACAAGCCTATACCCACAACACTACCGAAGGCTGACCTTAGCTCGCGGAATGCGCTGTCAGCGGCTGTCAGCACGACCGTGAAACACCGCCCTGGAAGGTCAACCAATGACCAAGGACCTTAAAATCGGGTATCATCGGCTTCGTCTCGTCACTCACGGGCAACACGCCTGTTTTTTTTTCCGCGAGCTCTAGCTTAAAGGGACTATCCCACCTTCTAAAATGTTGTTAAACCAGTTAAATTGTGCCCGACCTTATAGATTGGATGACCAGGAACACGGTTCTGGCATTTATTTTTCATTAAACATCTTAGGCTTCCCATATTCCAAACACAAACTTTCAAATATGTGACGTCACAGCCCAAAATTACCTCCTTCCCCAGGCCACATTACTGTCATAAAGCTGATTCTTTTTACTCTGTAGGCACCACAACAAAGTTCAGACCAAGTTTTAAGCGATTTTTCAACGAACAAACCCATTTAAATCAGAATGACTAAACGAGGTGACGTCACACTAACGGTCGCTCCATGTTGAAGATAGGGCCTTGTGCAAGGCCCATTTTCAAATGAAGGGAACGAATTTCTTCAACACCAAGAGGCCGCGGGGGTTGCAACCTAGATAGATAGTGGTTTCTGAACCTCGCCGCAAACTTGGCTATCTCAACTCAAACCCCATGTTAAAGGTGGGATAGTCCCTTTAATCAGGGGCCGAACGGCAGGGGGTCCAACCGACACCTCCCAGCCCGCGAAGGCTGCGCCACGCACCGACCCGGAGCGGGCTAATTGGTCGACAAAAGCAATTTGAAGTGTTTTCAAAGTAATATTTAGGCTCGGGTTGGGTGGGCTACCATTTCTATTTTTTATTTTTAGTTTAAAAAAAAATATCGTTTCAGGGCTGTGACGAAAAAATAAGTGGCCTAAATCCGATGAGAAAACAGGATTTGGGGGTACCCTAGGTTTGGTTACTTGCAGGAGTTGGCCCCCCCCCAAAACGCAAGTCTGGATCCGCCAGTGGCTTGGATTGTAGCCAAGGGTCCATTACGGAAGTGATTGCATTAATTGAGAAATGGTACAGATCTTACGTAACTCAACTCGGTAAAAAAGCTTATGCTCTATGGGAGTGGTTCTGTCAAATAACTTGTGAAGCTGCAAGCACACTCCGTTTACCAAAGCTAGCGCAGCGCTTGCCGCCCACGCCGCCGCCTGTTTTCATTTCATTGAAACGTGTGGAGGCAACCTCGCGATTGACAACATGGGAATTCCACCGGCACCCTATCCGCCCTCTGTGGGGCCGACAGGCAGCGGCTGAGCTCCGGCCGCCGCCGCTGGAGGTGTCGCCGCGCGCGCCGGGGGCTCTCACCGTCCCTGCGCCGGGCGGTGGACAGGTGAAGGGGGGGGGGGGGAGCCAGTGGGAGGGGCGGAGCCAGTCGGCCGGCCGGCAGAGCCGTCCGTGGCGCCGCCACCCCTCCCCTGGCCTCACCGGGCCGCCGCGCCGGTAACCCTCAGACAGGCGGCACCGCTCTGCAAGCCTTTGATGACATGACTGGCCAGATTTACTACCATTATCGTCAATGACTTATCGGAATGACTCTTGGCAACCGTTCTCCACTGTTCAGTGACCTATGTATCGAGTGTTTCCCTTATAGGAACAAACCGATCATTTGGTCAAATGTTGGAGTGCGTGCACACTGCGCCGGCTATGTCGACTCATCAGTGCAGCGGCGACTCATGCGATCCAGAGTTAGCAGTCAGTTACATAAGCTGGCGGCGGCTGATTGCTCGAACAGGACTTAGAGGTTCATGTGCGTTCAGTGACTGCATTGTGCAAGTTAACGTTTCTGTGATGCTTACGCAATCATAGGCGGCGGAACGGGGAAGGCACCGGGGCACCGTGCCCCCCTTTGATTTTGGCATTTTAACATAAGCCCTATGGCGTTGCATGGAAAGAATGAGACCAAAAGTCGGTAGTGCCCCCCCCCCCCCGTTAATTGAAGGTGTTCCACCGATACTGTACGCAATAAATGTCGCATACGAAATGCACCATCAAAACGGGATAGTGTTAGTAAGTCTGATGAATTCACATCAAATGAGTCTGTAGCCAACGTGATTTGCCCTATCAGCATTTCCATAGTCGCCAGGTTTGAACTCCGGGCGTGAATGTCTGGCAGTCTTATAAATTTTCATATCATTTTTGACTGATGTTTGACGGGACTGGCCCTGTTTGCTCAACTTCTTTCTCGAAGACACTTTGTCTGCATAGATAAACAAAGTCGTAAAACCATTTAGTGCCTCGATACTCAATGTTGCACTTCCTATAGCGCCATTGTCGCGCGAGATGATTTTACAATGGACTTAGGCGTCAACTCACGAAACAGCAAGCTCGCTGCTGTATAAATAGTATTTCACGAGTGCCTGACAGGCTATTAAAGAGACAAGAATAACACTCGAAATATCACGTTACCTTAAAGTGAGAGCTAAGGCCCAAGTCTACTATAGCAGTGGGCCAAAACGGTGCGCAAGATCAAGATTATCTATGACCCGGGTTATATAACCTGTAGAAAGCGGCCGGCCTGACTGGTTCTGCTTTGCCCTCAATGGCCTACAGTGTCACTTCATGTCCGGAAAGGATTCTTCTTCTAATGTTCATTACCGCTCTTTTAATATCCTGCTGCAAAACCCATGTCACTCTCACTTGAAACCACGTTACGCTGAGGCCGTGCGTATTGGATCCTTTCTTGTACGGATGCTGTGTTTTGTGCTTACTTATTGTCACGCATTTGTTCTGCTGAACCATACAAAATTATCTCAGATAGCAACACGTCATATTGTGTTTCATAGTTAGGTATATATTGAGCGAACTTACTGGAAGCGATAAGCTGAATTTTCGAGCATTTTTTCTTGCTGTGAGAGGTCTGATATGATTGCCATTTTTAATAATTGGTATGAAAAAAACTGAACATTGAGAAGGAGGGTTAGTACCTGAATAACTTTGTGCAGCTGGATTAATTGATTTTGTCTTAAAGCTATCGGATACACACAATCCAGGCAATATGTTCTTTTTGAAAGGTTGAAATACATGTTCAACGCATGTAACTTTAGCTCGTTTTTCTTAAGTTCGACCCTCACTGTAAACAACTGCACGATATTTTCTGAGAAAATGACTGAGAAAACTGGTTGATGCACATTGTATTGAAGAGCTAAATAATGTTTTCAAAATGTGCTCTGAACACCAACAGAGTAACACCGTTCGATTGATTGATGAGTTCACTTATAATTCCCGACAAGTCGAGTATAACTTTGGAATTGTAAATGTAGATTAAACTCATTATGTATCGGTGATAGGAAGTAAAAAAAAAATGATCAACCTGATCATCTGTGAAAAGAGATGAGCGCTAGCCAGTTTTCTAAGTAATTCATCTCACAAATCTCGTGCTGTGTTCACAGAGACGTTTAGTGACGGTAGAACTTAAAAAAATGAACTATATATTTTTTAGCTTGTCTTTAAACATTTTTCTTCTAAAAAGGCAAAGCTTTCCTGACGGTTTGTTGTTACAAAATGTGATAACAAACAATTTCCGTATGCATGTGTACTCTGTCTCTTATGTAGATAGTAAGATAAAACTGCATAAGGCAGGTATACCATTAATTAGAACAAAGAATATGCAGATAATTCATTTTGCATTGTCACAAAACTATATCCAGTATACACATCGGTCAATAAGCTATAACGACTGCATGCTGCATGCTTCTGTTTGGGGTCAGGAAAGCTAAATTTATTTCTCAGTTTTTTCCTTGCGAAAGGTTCAAAGGCCATTTTCCTCGAGGTGCTTTCGCAAAAAGGGGAAAATATGTTGAATTTCATAGTTTATGGGTTGGAAGATATTTTCCATATTTACCACTAGCCAAAATATCCTTAGAAAGTAACATAGGCATGTCCTATTTGGTAAAAACCTCTGACCCCGTTGTGGCTTAAGTTAAAGGTAAATGAGTATCAATTAAGGAAATAATCCACTTGAATTTCTTAGACAAATTGAAAGGAATATCCACGACAGAGCTGCCAAAAAATATTGCCATGAACGCTTAGTATAATAAACGAATATAATGAACCCTTAGTATAATGAGCGTTTGGAATTTGAATTCTCAGTACCGAATGATATGATGCTTTGGGATACAAGCCAAGCAAATAATAAAAATAAAATAGAATATAGTAAACAGCTATGTATGTAGCCCAGCCTCGGGCGGTGAAGCATAAACGTATAGGAAGATATTTTGAAAACAGCATAAAATGGTGTTTGCAAATCAAAATGGTGAGCCTGATACTTCCGAGGTGTAAACCATGATCAGTTAACTGAAGGATGAATGATCTAACAGTAGCGTTGCGATTGTTTTAAATCAGTCGCCGCCGGATAATTGAACCCTAATTTCAAGTAAGTTTGCTGGCTGACCTTTCCGAGCGTAAATGTTTTATTGATGAATAAAAAAGCTATAAATTCCTGTTGCAATCTTGAGTGAGGCTGAAAAACACTTAGAAGAAACCTGCTGCTCTTAAACTATGAATAATTGCCAATTTGTATGTTAGAACAAGACGGTCAAAGCATGTCCCCATTCCACCGCTGGCTCCTGGCGGCTTTTTAACAGATTTTCCGGTCAAAACCGTAAGCCTGGATTTGTCGCACGGGGAGTGTCCATTAGCTTCTTACCTACGTTTCCATAAATCTGTCTGCACATCAAATCTTGCAGAAGGCATAAATGAATGGGTGCAAGAATGCCCTTGCAAAATTAAATGCAACTCGTCATGTTTCGGAGCGGAAATAGAGCTTGCCACTGTTCGAGGTGCGTAGCTACCAAGGGCAAAAAGTGACCCATGATGTCGGTGATGAGTGTCGGCGCGTCATTGAACCTACCTCGTCTCCGGCGACTCCGTCCACTGTCCGCGCACTCAGCCCACCAGCAGGTCCTCGATCTCCGGACCGCTGCCTGATCGGGGGCAGTGCGCGATCTGGCCACCAGAGGCGCTGGCTGCGCACAGCCCTCCGATCGGCCCGGCCGGCTCGGTCGGCGCGCACTGAGTGATCATATGGCCCACCCCGGGCCGTGACACGACCTAGGCACGTGGGCAGGTTCTCGGCACTAACCGGTAATCGCGCCAGACACGTGCTCGATATTGGAACAATTGCCACTTTCTAATGCATTTCGATGATGCATGATAAGGTCTTCAACTGTATTGATCCGCCAGTTTTAATAAGAAACACAATCCTAACCCGACTGTAGTGTGAAACAGTCTGTGGTTAAAAATTGAGCATGTTCTACTGTAGTTCTAATTTGGTTTCCATATTACTTTCTACTGCTCTCAACACCGGAAATCCAATAAATGAATCATTCATATATGACGTTACAACATGACGTTAGAACTTAGAACTAATTAGCGGCGCGGTGTTCAGTTATTAATATACAGCATGCAACTAAATGTATCTTAAATCCGCGCCGGTTACTGAAACTTCACCAGTTCAAAAACTAAGGATATGAGGATGACACACCGACGGCAAGGTTTTGGCGTATTCAGCCATGAGGCTTTGGGGCTTCTTTCAGAGCCAGACCTACAGACACGCCAGCTTTCGAAGGGGGACAGGAGCCGCCGGCTCGCGCACCCGCCATGTGTATTGATGCGGCATCAATACACATGGCCGGTATGCGTGACATTCGCCACATGTTTGTGCATTAAAGTGAAGAATTTAGAGGGAAAGGCTATCGATGGTGTTTGGTAGGTACTAGGTAGTGATAGACCTACCCTACTTCAAATGGTATCATTTTTTTCAATGAAAAGGTTCTGGGAAAGGTGCAACAAGAATTTGAATGCGTGAAATTCCAGGAACTTTTTATCATTATATATATTTTAACCGAAAAATTTATTTCTCCATACATGTTACCGTTGCCTCTAAAGATGAACCGTAGATAAAAAGCTACCATAGTTTCTGACTTTTAACCCGCGCCCGGCTGGGGGTCCTGGATTTCCACGCCCTGCTGGGGGGGGGGGTGTTTGAACACCCCCCCCTTCTAACTCGGCTCCTGGGCCGGCCACGTAGCGATACGCGGAAGGCGGCGTTCGAAAGAGCGTCAAAAATAATGACGAAATCACTTCGGTCAATTTTTTGGTCAGGTCAAAGGTCAGGTCACCAGAGGTCATTGAAGGCAAAATTTCGCCGATTTCCGGGTCGAATGTCGAAAATTTCCAAGAAGCCAACGCATAACTCGGGAACCAATAGAGCTACAGCGCCGCGGAAAAGCGCATTCGATAGCCCTATTAACGCCCTTTCTGAGTAATTCTCTCAGATTTGACCTAACGTCAACGGTTTTGCCTGCAGGGGGCAAAAACTGCAAAAATAGCCGATTTTTTCGGAAACAGTTTTTCTGCAATAACTTTTGACCCAAGCCTTGTACGAGCTTACTTTTACCGGCATCGTGTTCCTCTCGTCAATACGCATCGAATGAACTATAACTTGACCTTGAAAGGTCAACTTGAAAATTTGACCTCAGGTCAAGGTCATGACCTGACCGGAAAGGGTCATGTTGCATATCAGTCGATCCGTATCGTCGAGCTGAACACATCTAAGGCGTTTTCATCGCTCTAGCATGCCTCTATCAAAAGTTATTCGAGAAAAACTGTTAGATACCATTCGTGACCTAAGATGACCTCAGGGCATAAACAGGGGTCACGGACACCATTTTCATGTTCAGTGTGTCTAAACCACTTGTAATTCGGTGTTTGGGAGTGTTTATGATGTCTTTCGTCCAAAAGAGGCGCATTTCAATTTTCTCCCATTGACTTATAATGGGGAGGTCGCAAAATTGACCTGACCTTAGGTCATCGATATCAAAATTCTGAGATAAAAATTTTGTACATGCTATTGCTCTTAGCAATCGCTGAAAGTTTCAAAGCGATCGGTCACTCGGTGTAGCTATGACAGACATTGAAACTTTTTATGAGGTGAGGTCACTTCAAGTGACCTGGTGACCTGACCTTGAATGACCTTGGTCTGAAATTTTCACAACATGTGTAGAATTGATGTATGATAAGGTGTACCAAAAACGGCGGCGCGGAGCGCCGCCGTTTTTGAGATATTCGCGAAAAACCACAAGGGGGGGTGTTCAAACACCCCCCCCCCCCAGCAGGGCGCGGGTTAATATTCATAGTTCAGACTCTATACGAATGGTTTTGAAGGCTTGAAAAGTCCTTCACATCCGTGAGGTTGGCAGATTCACAGTTTTCCCCTGGTCTGGACACTGATCGCCCCAACCGGAGCTCTGAACGAGGGGGGGGGGGAACCGTCATAGGCGGGCTTACCTTTCTGTGTTACACGTAAAGTAATTTATTTTTGCACAAAAAATTAATAATAGGTAACCCTTTGCCCATAACTAACAGAAGCAAAAAACGAGTCCATTTCTTATTTGTTTTTGTCTTCCTTTAGTTATGAGCAAAAGTTTTTCATAATTATGATGATAATCACGCTCACGGCTTAAGATAACGTTTCAAACCATTCAAACTATATTTACTTTGCTTATTTACGAAATCATGTATACGTGGCACACCCAATGACGAATGAGGTCATCATATTATAATTTATAAAACAGTAGATGCGCACAGCGCCAAAACGCTAAAATATGGGTGACAGGTGCTCATCTCTAGATGATGCTCAGCACGCTTGATCTCCCGGGAGCTCTGGTGCCATATGTCGGCATCGCAGTGAACATTTATGAAGATGTTACAAGCTTCTGGGATGCGGATAAAAAGACCACGCTTGTACTATTAACCCTTGCTTGGGGAACATGAAATGTGGTCTGTTGACGCACAGATCTCGCTGGCACAGCGAGCGGCAAATACAAGGAAGGTACAATGATATTATTTTCACGTCGGTTGAACATTGAAAATCTTACAAATAGCAGCATGAAAAAGCAGGAAAAATAAGGAAATCGGAAAGCCTGAGCCGGGCGCTGCGAAACCGGTTCCATTCCAGCAGGACCAGTCCCGTAACATGACACAGTAGCATGATAGCGTCCCTCACGGGTTATACAAGCCTTTTGATTGCAGCGTTATATAAAACATTCATTGGGATGACGTGTCTAGTGGGTTACGTAAACTATTTTCGTAAGCGGCGTACACTCCGGCCATGCCACGAGGCTGAACATATAAGTCAATACCTTCGCCTTTTGCATGGTATGCTTGCTTACTCGTATGTTCCTTCATGCTTCAGTTCTCGCTGAGGGGTTAATGGGGCCATGGTATGACCTCGTTCTTTTTATGTGGCATCTGCCGACTTCCCACATGGCTGCATACGATCCACATGGTGAGGTTACAGCGTGCTTTCATAACATATATGCAATTGGACTCACAGTTTATTGCTGTGTTTAATAGATTCATTCTCTCATTCATTTACAAGCAGCTACCAGGTCTGGGCTAAGCGAAGGGGGAAGAGAGAGAGAGAGAGAGAGAGAGAGAGAGAGAGAGAGAGAGAGAGAGAGAGAGAGAGAGAGAGAGAGAGAGAGAGAGAGAGAGAGAGAGAGAGAGAGAGAGAGAGAGAGAGAGAGAGAGACCTCCGGCTTCGTCAGGCGATTTCAATCAGCGATCGATGCCGCACTGCTGACCGATGCGTTTATGGGGGCAATCTATCGCGGTCCTGCTGCGAGGTTCAGGAGAACACACACAAACAATGGCTGGCAATCGGCAGTGGGTTCGCCACTCGCCAGTGCCACGAGCCGGTGTTCTGTGTTCTGGCCCGACCCGGTCGATCACTGCACCGGTTGCTCAGCGCGATCTGGAAAATCCTGGTCTCCGCTCCCCAAGGCTCCTCCCTCTCCTCCTCTCATTTCATCTCCTCTCCGCTCGTCTCGTTTCGTCTCCTCTTTCCTTCCCTTCTCTTCTCCTCTCCTCTCGTCTCTTGTCGTCTCTTCTCTCTCCCCCTCTTTCTCTCTCTTACTCCCTACCGCACTCTGTCTGTATGTACGAGTATGTCTGTCTCTCTGTCTCTTTCTTTCTTTCTTTCTTTCTTTCTTTCTTTCTTTCTTTCTTTCTTTCTTTCTTTCTTTCTTTCTTTCTTTCTTTCTTTCTTTCTTTCTTTCTTTTTTTTCTCTCTCTTCCTCTCTCTCTCTCTCGCTCGCTCATGCTCTCTTTCTTTCGTCCTCTAGCGAGCACATCTATCGAAGAGATTGGTTTGAGAAGTAAGCGGCTTCAAGTAATAGGACAAGTTTAAAGCGAGCCTTTTGCCAGGAGGTAGTGCAACTCCTTCGCTTTATTTCTCACATTAGCAGTTAGTTAGATTTAGGTCGGCCCGTGGCACCTCCCACCAGGCTCCCGCCTTTTTTCAGCGAAATATTATCAGAAGTGAGAAGATCATGACATTGATGGCCTCATGGTCGCTCCTCATCAGCTCAAATCAAGATCGCTGTTAAATTCTTTTGTCCGCTATCATGGTTTGTATGTTCAGTGCTGAATTATGTGCGTTCTTCTATGATGAAACTGTCCCATTATTTGCTCTCTCAAGAAGATGGCTCACGTACTACCGGCTAGTTAAAATTCGTATGGCTATATTTTATCGGCCTTTTTGTGTGACACAAACCCATAATACTATAAATAGACGGTGGCAGTGATCGACAATAAAATCCTATTGGAAAAACGTGCTCCGTATTTTACCGCCCCAGGTGGGCTCCGCTTTTTGCCCTCATTATGTCGTGCGCGAGTGCTGCTTTTGGGCACGGTCCGATAAGGTCATGTCAACCCATCATTAGTAGCGCATCACTGGGCGAGGTAGGGAGGGGACACCGCCAAGTCACCCCTCGTTTTCTGCAATATTTTCCAAACCTGTGAACCTATCGCCACCAAACTTGCAGTGCCTTCTGTTGCATCAAAGTGGCACCTCTCCGTCCTAGGAAAAAATCGTTTCTAGCATAGGTTGGCTAAAAAGGATGCCCCAACTCCCCCAAAAAAAATGCCCCGGGCATTCAAGGTCCGTTTGATGAGTTACATTATCCACTTACACTACCCGTATTTCCGTGTTTGATTTCAATGTTCAGGTGAATGGTCAGACATAAATTGGAAAAACAAATATCTGCATTGTACGTATTTATTCACATTATAACTGATAAGCACTCTGCCGCTTAAAATGACGAGGACATTTTGGCATATGCTATTGGAAAGAACACATTCCTGGGCGAGCAAAACCAATATTGGCTTGCCTCGGCTCAGCTCTGAACCACAAGTTCATATTCATCTGTAGTGATGGAAAACGCAAAAGACATATGTACATATACGATTATCATTTCCCAATAGATTATATTTACCCTAGCTACAAAAGTCTGAGGCACGATCGTCACAGCTTGCACAGGGACTATGCAGTCATTTCGGGTATTTCAGCACACCAACAGGAAATAATTTGAAATTTGTGAAAAAAGCATCATGTGTTTCTCAGCACCAGATTGATTGAGATGCCTGAAATGCGCTTGAGAATTAAGATTTAACAGTGCCACCGATACCCAGGAACACACGCTGCCGAGCCTGTCGCACCCCTCCGGTACCTATATAGCTAATCTCAACACATTACCGAGCTTCAATGCCACATTCTAGCACCAGGAACGTCGTACCCCGGCCCCGCACACTAGGTGACGACGAATAGCCCAGATGCTGCCATCCTGCACAATACAGTTCAAACAAGGCCTCACATTTGACTGTTGCCTCTCGACATTATTCGGTGACTTGCCACTGACGTGAGGATGTCATACCACCAGACATCACACGGCGATGGCTCTTGGCAATGGCACGTGACAATGACACTGACAGCTACGCGCTGTGAAGAAGCTAAAGCGCGGCACTGTGGCAGCTAGCGCTACTCGTGTCTATAGGACTTGAAGAGCAGGATCAGGTAGGCGAGCAGCCGGTAGCCGACTAGAAGTGCGGCCAGGGCGCCGATGTCCACATTGAAGTTATCCTGGAATGTGAACCGAGATTGTCAGGATAGTGACAAATCTCGCGCCGCCAGGACAAAAACGGTAGCAGACTCCGAGCAGAATAGCTGTACCTATGCCCTCCAACGAACGGACAATGGAAAACTGCGTGAAACCGTTCACCCTCTCGTCGATGAAAATAGCATGGATAACATAGCATGGATAAATATGATGGATAGTTACCATCGGCTGCCAACATGATAACTTTAACCGGTAGAAAAAAGGGCACAGCAGTCTGACTTTACCACTCGCGGCGCGGACGGGCCACTTACCACGCTGTAGCTGAGAGTCTCCAGTACGACAGTGCCGTTGCTGGGGCACGCCGGAGAGCCCCCACAGTCGATGTGATCGATGTTTTGCCACTGGTTGATGCACAGCGCCTCATTGGCGTAGTTGAACCAGGACAGGTACTGGAGCCACTCCAGCCAGACGGGTACGGACCTGCAGCGGACGGGCACACACTCAGCGCCCGGCCCAGCCGCCAGCGGCCCTCACAGAGCTGGGAGCTTACGGCTGCATTCCGCCAAAATTACTCCCGGCTGAGGGTGTCTAAAAGCTCCAGCAGAACGATTCTACAAGTAATGGAGCCCAGCTTTAGCGTAATTATTGCATGGGTGCTGGGCATCAAGAAGCTGCTTAAAAAAAACGAGCCAACCTGTTCTTCACACATGACAGCTGCCACACTCAGATGCACGTTTATGTCATCCAGTTAAGTACAATCGTCAAATGACCAGCGAACCTTAAATTCCTATGTTGTCGCTCAGTACTTTCTGCCATGCAGGGCTCGCTGTTATTGTTAAGAAGGGTTTTTATTTGTTACGTCGCTGTCGAGCAACACAACAACGCTTGATTGTTTTAACATGCGATAAGCCTGCGTCGTTAAATTGTTCAAGCGTTATATGTCAAAACATGAATATCCTAGGTTCTTCCATGCAGATCACCCGACCGTCTCACTCTCGTCCGTAGTCCCGCCCACAGTGTCACTCTCGCCGGTCTGTGGGAGGTCCGAATCCGGCGGCCACTCACCCGCTATTGAGGAAGAAGCCGCCGAACAGCATGAACGGGATGATGGCCGGAGCAGTGATGGCCAGAGCCACGTTCACACTGCTACTCGAACAAGACGTCATGTAGCCTGCAGAAGAGGGACACGGAGGTCAGCGCGTGCTGCGAGCCGCACCGGGCAGAAGCCGACCGATCGTGTCAGGCGGAAATTCGAACGGGAGAGGAAAGATAGTGCACGCGGATGAAAGACAGCTCACTGAAGCAGGACGAAAACACAGGAGAGGACGTCTGAGGAATGCCCGCTTCTATATGCGCACCGAGATATCATGTGGCGCCGAATCGAAACATCATATATAACCGTTTGCTCGTTGCGTGTTTAGAATTGTGTGGTTACTCAGTTTTTCAATGCCGTTGCTTCGCTGCAGAAATCCAATTAGTGTGCCTTTCATTGGGTAAGGCATTTGGTAGGTTCCTTTTCCTAAACGCGATATGAACGTTGCCTGCATCCCGTTAACCCTATTAGTGGCAGGCTCCTGGTTAACTATTTTGAATAATTAAGTAAAGATATTTTAAAAGTTTTGAACTCATTTCGTGGGCAATGCAAGGTCTGCTTTGCTTGAACAATTTTTGACTGATTGCTTTGCCAACAATTGCAGTCGCCAACGAAATGGGAATTTTTTGCTTTTTTCCGAAAAACAGAGGCAAACAGTTTTTTCTTTCCATGTTTTGGCACTAATCGGACGTCTGGATTTTATAAACGGAGACAGCGATGAGATACCTCACTCAGGCCATCACCGTAGCCGGCCGGCCCGGGCGGTGGCCTTTCGCCGTGGTTTCTATATTTAGATAATCGCCAGCCATCGGCGGTGATAGCCATCCTACGAATTCCGACCCATGGCCTCTGCGCGACCGCACCCGCGGAATGCTCGCGCCGCCTACGGAGACGAGAAGACTAAGGAGACCGATGGGCTAATCAGAATCCGACATCACACGGCAGGGGCGGATCCAGAAAATCTCCAAGGGAGGGGCCATTAGAAACCAGGAGGCCCCCCATAATCCCACCTGTTGGAGGCCCCATCTTCCCACTTGTTGGGCCCCCCCCCCCCCTAAAAAAAACTGCGTCTATTGAGCTTATCTAGCTGTTCAGGCAACATCTCAACATCTGTGCAGGCTTGGAGGCCCTCTGTGCAGGTTAGGAGGCCCTGTAAAAGTAGTCATCTCTGTGAGTATAAGAGACCTCCAAGTTATGAAAAGCTTTACCAATCTTCTAACAAAGAAGTCTTCTCAGCTAGTCTTCTAAGAAATAACTAAGTGGGTAGGTAAAAAAAAACTCATCGGATTTCGGCCACTTTATTTTCAGGAGGCCCCCTTTTCAGCTTTTTAACTTTTTAACTTTTTATTTTATTTTTGAAAAAATCGGCCAAGGGGGGGGCCATGGCCCCCATGGCCCCCCCTTTGTATCCGCGCCTGTCACACGGTCGACTGCCTCTCCCCGCGGCATCGGATGCTGAAACGGAGTCTGACAGACATCGAGACCGAGTGCTCTGCGTCTGACCAGCGCGACCGATCACCCGGGTCACACGTTTTCCGCGCGCTAAAAAAGGAACACGGGAGGCCGGTCTCGGCAAGAGCCCTGCTCCATAATGAATGAACGGGTGGCGGCGCGCTGCGCTGTGGCCGGCGTCGTCCGATAGGGGAGGTTGGGGTAATTTGGCCGGTGGTGTAAATTGGCCCCCCACCTGTACAATATCTGATAAAATAAAATGAAATAACTCTAGTCTCTATTCATTTGTCATGGGTAGAACTAACTCGAGGACAAATGTCAAATCTTCCCCCCTCATACTTTTCTTCAAAATAAATAAAACATGAAACTTTTACTTCCGCTTAAAAAGTTGTATAACATGCAGTATTTGGGCTGTAAACGAATTCCGACATTATAGCGTCATCCTGGGGGGTTGTTCAGCGGTTCCAAGAGCAATTTCATTTAGTTCCGTACAGTCATGACGACTTTATAGACAACAAATTTCAGAATAGCAATGTGGGGTTATTTGGCCGGGACTAGCGGGGCAACTTGGCCGGTGCGCTCAGGGTCGCTTTGCTGGGGCGGCCCGTGACCTTTAGGTCAAGCGACTTGAGGTAGCGTGACCTGAAGTCAACCTTTGACCTTGACCTCCCGAGGTTAACACATACATGTTTCGATGCGGACTGACGAGAGAATTACGATGCTACTTTTAGTTTTGACCTAGCTTGATTACTTCAAAAGTTATTCGTAAAAAACTGTGCTCGCATCTAGAGCCGCTATTTTGGCTATTTTCGACCCCTGTGACCGCTGAGTCAACCTCCGAAATGCGTCAAATGCGTCGTAGGACACATGTCATTGCTGAATGCGAAGCTGACTCGCCTATAACAAAAAAAAAAAAATCCCGGCCTCAAACTAACACCGGCCAAATTGCCCCACACCCCGGCCAAAGAACCCTGCTAGTGGGGCAATTTGGCCGCCTTGTAGACATTTGTAATACGTCACACATACAATATAAGTAATTACTCTAGCATTTCAAGTTCACTGTCCAGTAAAGTAAAATGAATGCGACACCTGCCAGCGCTGAGAAAATGCAGAAATGTGTCGTCAATTTTAAGTTACATCGTTTTCTAAAAAAGCGGCCAAATTACCCCAACTCCCCTACTCGGCTCACTGCCCGAGCCTTGCTCCCCGGCTGGGGTCACGCTGCTCTGGGGTGGCCAGGACCAGCAGTGGACCATGTCACCAGAACATGTCCCTGCCGTAACAACATCAAACGATATCATCAGACAATGTAGCCAGACCTACATCAAAATGAGCCGCTGGACGCGTCCCGGTGCATTTATCTCTAGCTCGGCTCTCCAGAGCATCACGAAATCAAACAAAATAGCCAATACAAATGGATGTGCCTGTCTCCGATCAATGTCACCCGCGTTTCGGCTGCAGCAAACAAATCACCATTTTGTATTTATTAATGCTATAAGCAGAGTGATAAGAATTAAACAGCATGGATCGGGATCTTCTGTAAATACGCACACCTTTAACCCTCGCCCTGGCAGGGCATTTTTCATAACACGGCCTGGCAGGGGGGGGGGGGGTCGATGCGACCCCCCCCTCGCGATTGGCTCCTATGGCACCTAGAAACACCAAATTTTGTAGGTAGGTGGGCCCCTGGAGTTCTCGTCCCTGTGCAAATTTGGTTGCTCTAGGTCAATATTTAGGGGGGTTTTGGGGGGTATAAATGTAAAAATTTCGCTAAAAACAGGTCAAAAGTTTTTCGCTTATAACTTTTGATCTAATAACGATAGAGCAAAAAGAAAAGCACCAGTGAACTTAGCACGTCAAGGCGCATCGAATGATATACTTTTTAGCTTGCTTAAGTGTACTTAAAGTTTTCTTAAATTTTAAGTAAACTTAAATTAATAAATTAAGTTCAAGTTAATCAAATTGCATCATATCGCATATCATTCGATTCGGCTGATCACCAGGAACACAATGATACCATTTTTTTTAAGCTCTAGCGTCATTATGTGCCAAGTTATTGGCAAAAACGTCATTTGACCTCAATTGACCTCATTGACCTGACCCATGGATAAGTACACCAAACAAAGAAGCACCAAGTGACCTGCTGATAAGTACTGTGGTTTCTAAGCACAAAAGTGATAGAACGAAGCGGATATCTCCAGTATTTTCCGAATTTAGCATTTTCCCATAGGCTTAACATTACGACGTAATGACCTCTAACTGACCTCAGGTCAGTGACCTCAAAAAACCCGAACTATATGTTATACAACTCGGTGAACTTAGCACATCCTGAAAGTTTGAAGGAAATCAGTCCAAAACTGTGAGCTGGACAGGTGCAAAAAGAAAATTGAAATTTGACCATGACCTTGTACCGGTTTTTCTGACCTGGTGACCTGACCCAAGGTCACCCGGACCTGAAATTTTCAGGTCATATGTAAAAAGGTTGCCCATAGGCTGTGCCAAATTTGGCGGCGCTGCGCGCCGCCGTTTTACGCTATCTTCGAAAAACCTTAGGGGGGGGGGTCGCATCGACCCCCCCTGCCAGGGCGAGGGTTAACAGGTGACTTCTTGTTACGTTGTGAATAGTCGGCATTGTATGTATAATACATAGATATGACCTGCTTTGCCGGCATTGGTACGGAGCCCATCTATTGAATTCCCAAGGCATTAAGGTTGTTGTCCTTTTTTGGGGGGGGGGAGCACGTTTAGCGCACTTTCCGCAGGCATATTTTATAAAGCTGTATACTGACTATTGAGTGCACCATCTCTACAAGCACCGTTACCGCAATATCAAACCGTTTCTGCTAGTCATTTTAAATCTGGCTACAAAAATGTAGAACTTAATCAGTAATCAACGTTCCAGATGTGAATGGCTCGTTTGAATATCATTAAAATAATGGTTTCCTTTATTGCTGTGCAAAGTTACCCTAAAATATGTATGCACGTAACCTAGAGATTAGAATCATATACGGAGTACATTTAAGGTCCATGACATTGACAATGCTCTAATAAAAGATCAAAATCATTTAGCATTCACCTCGCGCATGTGATATAGATATCGAGCGATCTGTCGCATGCCTCCCGACATTTGTTGTTGACCGACAGTCATCAATGCTACTATCGGCAACTCGATCAGCTTTTAACGTCGGCGATAACCGGTCTCCAAAGCTACGCAGCGGTCCTGCGTTACATGACAGTCTGCTGCTAAAGGCATCGAGAGACCATTATGAATACACTCCTATATCTGTTTGGCAAAATATTGTTCAAACACCAGCTTTAAGTTTTTATTGGTAGCTTTCGGAAGCGTTACAGCTTCCTTCGTCAGCCTTGGATAGAATTCTTAAAAAGACAGATAAACACGTAAATACAAAACAATTCAAAATTCAAAAAACGCCACTTAAACTTAAAGTGGCGCAGATATTCGAGAAAAGCTCGTTTCGTAATTCGTAGCGTTCCACTTCGTTGACGAATTCGCGTACATGAGTAAGCACAATAAACAAAAACACCGCACGAACATTGACTATCATT
>NW_024884034.1:0-26867 GCF_019059575.1 Amphibalanus amphitrite | reverse complement strand
ACAGGTGGCCGTGCAAGATAATCGCACCGGAAGATGGGACGATATGGAGGATTGCCGACGTTGGTCCCATACCGCCGTTACTAGTTCGCTGGGGGAGCCGGGTCCTCGTGCGAAACAGGCGGCACATCCGACGGCGGTACGGACACGCGACACCAGATCCGTCCCCTGCGGCGGAGGACCGACGCGGGGCTCCCAGCGATGATCGCCGGACGAGTACTGCGACGAGCGGCGGGGCCAGTCTGTCGTCGCGCGAGACTGTGCACCATGCCCCTCCACCGCTACGTCGGTCGGAGCGCGTCCGCCGCCCTCCGCGCCGACTGATCGAAGAAATTTAATTTCAGTTAGTTATGATTTCGTGCTCGCGTTCTTCGCACGTGAGGGGAGGTGTGGTGGTCTGTATCAGGCTTGGGCGGCCCGTGCAACGTGCCGTGCCGTACCGTTGGACGGCGGTGACCTTGTACGGTCACGTGACCGCCTGAGGTGGCGTGACCGGCCGCGCGGCTGAGCCGCGCGGCCGGCGCGGCGGACCGGCAGTTGACCGGCGAGTGGCATTGCGGCCGGACTGTGTTTCGTGCGTGAGCCAATACATCTCCTGTGCGTATGAACAGCGAGGCGTGTTGCTGAGAGGCCACACCACTACAATCGATACCTCTTTCCGTCTTTTTTATAATGATTTAATGATTTTAAGATCTAACCTGCTTTCCCTGATTTTATATTCCCTGAATTCAGCTGTCGTAGAAATCGACATGCTTAAACGAAGTCAAGGAGTTAATCCGTAAGTTATTAAAAGCTTCTGCACTGTCTTCGTCTTTTCAGCTCTTCGTTTTCTCCTTCATCAAATGTAAAGACATCTGGAGATTCTGCTCTCGGCTGACTATGACACAACCGCTGTTGCTAACGCGTTTCTGTCGTATTTTTGCAGAGAAAGCAGAAGCCATTGAAGAAACACTGAGCATGGAGGCGCTCGCTGAGGGGTTCTCAATCGAACACCGCAGCTCACGCAGAAGCACGATGAAGCGCAACACCATCAGTAGACGGTCGGCAGTCGGTGAGTTGAGAACCACTGGTCGACTGACCGAGACCCGCAATTTGTAATCCCTCCCCGTGGGGGATTAGGAGGATACCGGCAATTTTGTGCAGCAGCCTTATGTAAGAGATAGAAGGAATGCTGCCTTTCTGTTAGTGGTTTCTTCTAAGTGAATTAGCTTGTTAATGAGAGTATTATCTGAGCCCTGTGATTCTTTTGAATGGTTCCAGGTTCACATTCTCTTTGAAAAAAAAAATAATAATAATTTTTCGTTTCCATGCATTAGCTGACTGCATGCTATAAACAAGTAATTTATTTGTATTTCAAGTTAATGTCGTCATATTCTGCATTAATAGTCTGCTTTATTTTGGGTATGATCAAACAACCCCTGGCCACCTCTAGCGTAGGCTATAGCCTTTCTGCGGCTTAGGAAGGGCTCTTTGATTGATAACAGTGAGGTGAAACTTTTTTCGCAATCAGCGTTGAAAATATAAAAGACACCTACCCTCTATTCGATCGATGTTGCACTCATTTTCCAACCAAAACATTTTACCCGAATGTTGAGTATTGCTGATTCTAGTTGGTTTTGTACAATGCCTGCTAGCAATGCATAAGAAATAAATAAATAAGTAAATAAATAAATAAATAAATAAAAGCATAATACACTGCGGATACGGTATTTTTCCGCACAAGTTCCCGCCATCAGAACGGTGTGTGTGTGTGTCTTCCGCGGACGCTCGTCTACTGAATGGCCTTCGCTGAACCAGAAGTCCCCCACGAGGGTGTCGGGGGGGGGGTGACGGGAGGGGAGACTGGCAGCGGCACGCGCTCTGAATGGCCCGTCTGGCGGTCTCAATGGCTGTGCAGTGTGCCGTGCCTGGCCAGTCTGGCAACTGATGACGTGACGGTTACACGCTGAGCTGGACAGATCTGGCAACCGGTGACCCCGGACAGCATCCGGTAGAGGTCGGGGGTCGGGGGAGGGATGGAAAGGGGTATAGGATGGTGCGGTAATCGATACTAGTGGAACGTATTGCCCAGGGTTAGCCTGATAGTTGGCATCGGGATTTTAATTTCATGCTGAAGGTGCTGAAGAAGCGAGTGAAAATTTATTTCGATGACCGATGTGCCATCCCGAAGTGCATATTTTAATCACAATCGGGTGGTGTTGCTTAGTCAGCAAATAAGTGTTAAATGAATGAATACATATAACGACAATGGTTAGTATCTCCCAGTTGCATTCACCTCCCGACGAATTTAAAATCCCTTATGAGATAGGAATTGTGTGTCGTTTCTCAGCCTCACCTCTGTATCCAAGTCTCTCTCTACTCCTTTCCATTCCCCGCCTCTAACCTTTCGCTCGCTCGCCGACGTCCCTCTGATTGTGTCCTGGTTACACCATAGACCGCCCGCCGGGCCATCGTCGTAACCGTCGACCGGTCGTCGTCACCGTCATCGCCCCCGTCGGCGGCGGCGTTACCTCGTTGCTGACCTTTCCGGTGGCCTATTGCGCCACTACCGGCTCTCTGATGCGCCGCAGTGGTCACAGTAGGACGTAACTATCGTCACCGCCCGCCTCCAGATTCTCACGGGGGTGTATTATCGTGGGGATGACCGTTCCCGTCCTTGGTAGTCTCCAGGGAGGAGGCTTTCGTGGGGATAACCGCCCCTCTCCTGCCCTGTCCAGTAATGTTCCCTGCACCACATGGGGCAGTGTTCTCTAGAGAGTTAGCTGAGCCGTCTCATCCCTTTCTGCCCAGACTATGTATTCCCAAGGGACAGTACCCTCCCGCGGCCACCGCCTCTCCCCCCCCGTCCCCCCCCCCCTGCCCCCCTTCGGTTGGTCAGTGACTGAACTGATGTGTCCGTCACTCTCAGGGGAGTTCTGGCGTGCCTGCTCAATTGTCCAATGTGATGACGGGTTTCCCCTGCACGCTAGTAGGACTCAGCGAGACATTTCTGGAGCGTCAGACACCGACTCAGTGAATATTGCGACTGTTTGTCGATTGATATTGTGTCCCCCGTGCTGATGAAGAATATGTATTACCTTCTGGGAAAACTGGGCTTTGTTATGAGCAACCAACATTGGTACAGGCTTTGACCTGACAACTGCTGCAGAGTAATAGTTATTTTTGTTTTTACTATTTTGACTCTCTCCTGGCTATTTTTCTTTCGGTCCATCTCTCACTCATAAATAATGAAATTTATAGTGTACACGTGGCCTGTCACCCATACTTCATTTAAACAACCAGAAATATGAAAAGTAACTGCGACCCAATTTAAAGTTAAATAACGATAAGATCGCCTGGAGAGCACAAAAGACACAAGTTTTCTCTAAACTAGCAGCGAAGTCCTCGATAACCCAGACATTATTTCAGACAATTCAAGGGCCCCTGTCCACCAAAATCATCCTGACCCTTTTGCTCTACAATTGAGTGTATTCCTACTAAAACATGAACTTGGTGCGTCAGCGAACACAAGTCTGGAATGACGTCATCAAATCTACATCTAGGATAGGAGTCAGTGATGCGCTTTTAATGTCTGGAAATGGGCCAAATCATCTGGTTCGGTGGCTGTCTATAATAGCTATAGTGTGTTTTGTGACGTCCCAGTTTTTTCTCTATTCTCTTGTTTCTATGACGACTGTATCCTGGCGTAGTGTCACGTTGCCGGTAACGTGATCTTTATGAAAACTTTCTAGCTCGTTGTTCAAAATCAGCACACGTGTCTTTGATCATGCATTAGAATAGAACATGTTCTGGCGGACTCAATTTTTGATTGTAGGCAGGGCAAGCCGTCGAAAAAAATTGTCAAGGGAAGAAGTGGCCACTTCAGGTAATTCCCATTAGCCACGCTCAGGTTTTAGCAGAAACACCCAGCAGGCAGCAATCAAAGAAAACTACATCGTAGCTCATATCACCCTATCCCTTGACAGGCTGTAACCCAAGCGAGCTCTTTCTACGCCCGAACAGGGCTTTTCTCCCTCGTAGCCCGCCCAGGCCCCGTAGCCTAGCAGGCACTCTATCGCACCATATGGTGGACCGGCCGGGAGGGACGAGATGTCGATATTGCATGGACCATTAACTCGACAATCTACCGAGCTGGAGGTGTGGTGCGGGTGGGATTATTGGCCACAACTTTTACCGGGTGTGTGGCTGAAAATTATGGTGTGTGGGCCGTGGGGCATGGGCGCAGGGTGAACGAACATAAACGAATAGAATAATAATCGAATGAAAATAATTGGGAAGGAGAGACCACAGGCATATACAGACGATTATGTAGGAAATAACTGTATGCCAGATGAGAAACTTATGTCGTTCTGCAAAAGCGGCACGCATAAGCGAAGTTTTATGATGTCATGTCATTCCCCATATGTTCTGTATCGCGCCTCTGGGGATGGTTGCCCATTGGTTAATGGTTATAGCATATGGTCAATGATACCTCATGGTCTCTCTCTCTCTCTCTCTCTCTCTCTCTCTCTCTCTCTCTCTCTCTCTCTCTCTCTCTCTCTCTCTTTCTCTCTCTCTCTCTCTCTCTCTCTCTCTCTCTCTCTCTCTCTCTCTATCTCTCTCTCTGCGATATCTAACACCCCTCTCTCTCCCTCTCCCTCTCCCCAGCGGCAGCAGTACCTCCGAGACCGATGCCCGCCTCGGTTGCCTATAACAGCGACAATGAGAGCAAGTACGACGAAAACCCAGACGACAGCAGCCTTTCAGAGAAACCGTCGGAAGTTAGCAGCACAGATTCGCAGGTGAGTGTCCGCACGAGACTTCTGCTCGCTCCCCCACGGGTCTAAATCCCCCCCCCCCCCCACACACTTACACAAATACAATACCAGCATTAATTGCAAACACCAACACCAGCACCACTACCTCTGCGCGGTTGGTTCGGCTGCCGATGTAAATAGTCGGGTCGAATGTGAATGTAAATAGTCGGGTCAGCTGTGAATGTAAATGGTTTGCCTGGCCTCGGAAAGAGGCGGGTCATTTGATCGGGGGACGATAGCGTAGTTTCGTGAGCCGACAGACTGCTCAAGTAAGCTGAGTCTCGGCTGAAAGAACCAATTCGGGTTTGGTATTGTCTTCTCAACTTTCTGTCACTCTACTTATGTTCTAATGTGATGTTTCCTTCTGCATGCAAGCTAAAGACAAGCCCACAGAGTTTTCTTTTGAGTTGATGATGAGTTTTTTTAAGCATTGGAGGACATTGTGCACGGCTTCCGTTCGACGATGACTTTAGATTAATTTCCGGTGAATTTTCAGTAACCTCTCGGGAAATATCCATGCTCTGGTACCTGGAGCCGCTCTTTTTATTCATGGACAATTTTGCGGCCGCTCCGGTCTGACGCCTGACGTTGGAAATTGATGTGCTGCTGGCTGAACTCTGTAAAGGGCAGGTGTTGGAAAGTATAGCCGACAACGCCTGACCGGCTCCTGATCTCTGATTCTTGCTCTGATTTGAGGTTCAAATGCCTTGGTGTGACTTTATGTGTCACTTCTCTTTGTATGATACCAGTATCATGTCTTCCTTAGGCGAACTGATGTGTACTGTATATTATTTAGCAGCGAAAGTCGTCTGCGGGGATAAGCCTCGCTGATAGAAAAATTTGATACGTAGAAACCACGCAAAACTATATAGGTACTTGGGCTTCAGTATATGTATACTAGTAACCAGACCCAAACCTCTCTGTCTTAACCTCGTTCAACTCAACCTCCCCCGTCCTGACCTCACATGCCCCCCCCCCCTTCTTTTTCAGGGTGACGATGACGAAGATGAGCTCTACTACCAATCGGGTGCGCGCAGCATGGTGGGACACTACACGAACGTCAATGACGTGTGTAGGCAGTCGTGGAAGCGCCAGAGGCCGACGCCCTCGCGCCAGGTGCCCTCGGGGCCGGTCAGGACGGCCGCCACTGCGGGCCCCGTGCCGGGCGCGATGGGAGGCGGCGGGCTGAGAAATTACGCCAGCCATACCGACTCCGAACAGGAGGGTGAGTTGGGGAGAGGGGGAGAGAGAGGGGGAGAGAATATAAACTCGATGGAGGATGGAGAGAATAAAGAGAGTAGAAATATATAACAAAGGAAGGGGTGAGAGGGCGAGAGCCCGCTGGGAGGAGAATCGGGAGGAGAGAGATTGTAGCTGGAACGAGCGCGGAGAGAGAGAGAGAGAGAGAGAGAGAGAGAGAGAGAGAGAGAGAGAGCGAGGAGAGAGAGAGAGAGAGAGAGAGAGAGAGAGATTGGCAGAGCATGAGAGGACGGCGGAGGGGTGGCGCAGACAGCTAGCCAATATGTCATAGCCATCGGCGCGGTATGACCAGGAAAAACGACGGGGCGGAACTGGCAAATGAGCTGCCTTCTGTGAACTCGATAAGTCGTCGATATATATGTTAGGCAATCACCGACGGGCGGGCCCGTTTTTTCTTCTCTCGATTGGCTGGCTGATGCTGGCGTGTCGTTGCGCATGCCTTTTCAGGGAACGGTCAGTCATTGCAATGTTAGCTGTATATGAGTTATAAGAAATGTAACTTATCACCCCGGACAGACCATATGGCATTCTGTCTCAACCAGAAGCTGCGTTCGTGTTCGTTTTTTGTCGTAGACTTAATTAGGCATCGAAGGGGCAGGTTAATAGGGGATTTTTCTGCGCATAGCTAGGGTAATGAAAACACGGGAGGTGAACCAATTTCCTGTGGCGCAGGTCGGCGATCCTTGTGATCAGTGGACGAATGGCTGTGTTAGTATGACATAGCGCGTTTCATCAGTAACATATTGTCGCCGCTGCTACCCTTATGACCCCCGCAGGAATGGCGTATTGGATGTGCGCACCGCGGCCGCGCACTCAAATGATAGGGTAATTTGTCATGGAACGAAATTGATAACGAGAATTTCTAACCGGAAGACTTAACTAAGAAGAATGTTCGTTAATTTGTATGACTTAGGAGGAGAGGGCTAAAGTGATGTGAACGCAGAATTTTGTTGTAGTTAAGTTTGTTGATCGTTATATCGTTGAAAATCATGAGGTCTAGCATCTGTTCCTCTTGGCAGTAATGGAGATTTTGAGTATAAATGTTCCCAATAACTACAAGACCAGGGTGTGGGACTGAGCTGTACTATAATGCCATTCTCTTTTCCTCTTCTGAGAATCGGGAATATTGGAATTGCGTGCAGCCAATTTTTGAGCTGGATACCAGTTGGAGTATGTTCATTTTTCCAAGCTTTACATAGCTTAACAGATGTAATGGCCATATATAAGATACAATTACACATCCATCGCAGCTATTCATTGTGATGTTTCTCTCAGAAACGCCTTAGCACCGTTTTATCTTCTTTCTAGAGAGCTTTATACCTTATTGCCCACGTCTTTTCTACATGCGCGTCATTACCTCTCTTTTTTACGTAAATTGGCGGTGTAATGACCTACCATTAATGGTAACTGAGAATAACGTGAGGCAGGGTAGGTGGTACTGAAAATACTCTCCTCTCATCTCTCGCTGTCGTCTTGGGCGTGAATGTGGTTATATAATTAGCCAACGACGTCGGCGGCACAAGGATGGTAGCATGTGTCTTGGTTATTTTTATACCTCCGGGATATCAATGTATCCGAGGGGAACACGGGACAGACGATACTCCCAATAAACCAATGAATTTAGCGACCAACATGCGATCGCGTCCGTGTGTGGGTTGGTGTGTGACGTGTGTGGGTGTGAAGGTGTTCATGGTCGAGGTTTTTTTATTGTCTGCTGCTGAGCACCGGATGCGTGACAATTTATCTTTTGAGGTGGTCATTCGATATCTAATATGATATCGTATGATACCCTGGTGGTTTTTGGGATCTTGTAGTCAAACGTCTTTGAGTAATAAGGGAGACTCTTTAAAACTTACGGGACTTCTCGTTATTCTGGGGACTGTCATAACTCCAGAGATTTCTAGGTAGCTAATGAAATTCCGTATATGATTCCCCGTGACCTCTCCTGACCCCGCCTGACCTGGTGCGACCCGATTTTTCAGGTTCAGCGGTGATGTCGCTAAATGGAGCGGAAGTGGTCGTGAACAATCGAGCCGGCAGTCGAGCTCCCCTCGGATCCGGCGCCAACGGCTTCTCCAGCTTTGTGTAGCACATGCCGTCCGTAGTGAGGAAGGACATGCGGAAGGCCTGGTGACTGGAAGGCTGGGACGGATGGAAGGCCAGGCTGAAGAGATTGTCCCTCGAACTCTGGTGGTATGAGACGAGACGGGACGTGAGACAGGGCGTCAATGAGGCAGGATCGCGGTGATGGTGATGGCGTTGTGGATGATGATGATGTCAGTAATGGAGTTGATTGTGTAGAGATTGCCAACATTACCTACAGCGACGTGTACGGCAATCTCTACAACATCATCATACGTCACTACCTAGCAGCGAATCCCTAGTAGCCTCCTCCTTATGCCACTAACCAACCAGCCGTCGTCTCGTCTTCTCCAGTACCGTCCCGACAGAGGCCTTCCGTCTCACTCACACACACGCATACAAACGTGCGTGCCCTCCTGTGATACACACTGCCCCGTCCTGCCCGCCAGAGTCTCGATCGTAGTAGAGTTTGTGTCTTGTCTGGCGTGTCTGCTTGTCTGCTGGCTGTCTGGATTGCCCGAGAGTGTCTGCGCTGGCGACTGTCTGCGTTGTAATGCGTGCGTACTGCGTAATGATGTCTGCGTCGCGTTGCGTTGTCTGCGTATGTCCCACAATATGCCGATATCTGCCCTGTCGCGGTACTCGCGGGGGCGGCAAGCGGCAGCCAGCCCATCTGTAGTACATCGCAGAGTGCTGCCTGCCGACCGACTGAAGAACTAGCTGAAGGGTTGTTTGCGACTGTGCGAGCCCGCAGAAGTGTTTGTATAGTTCCTTTGGACGTGGGCGCCCGCTGCGGCCTGAAGGGATAGGGGAAGGATGATGGGCAAGCCCGACTTTAGAGCGGCTTTGGAGACTACCAGAGACCGCTTTGTACGTCGGAGGAGGGGAGAATCATTGAAAGACTGCGTGGGTTTGAAAGAGACTTGTGAATGTAGCGTCTGAGCATTTGGTCAGGCCCCGCTGTTGTATGTATGCAGTGTTGTATCTATTTGTGCCTCAATCTGTATTAATCATGAAAAGCTGCGATTGGTTTGAACACTGCTAATGATAGAACTCATTAAAGACAGACACGGGCATTGCAGCTTGACTCGAACAAACTCCTGGCGTTCGCATTTGTGTGTGCTTTTGTTTGTGTGTCTGTGTACCTTTAGCGATGTTTCACAACTAGCGGCAGTAGCGAATCTCTTGAACTCGGTCTGATTAGTCTGTGAACCAGGCCACTGTTCTCTGTCCCAAGTGTATTTACTCGCGACGTCCCAGCCAATCACGCGCCTTTGTGGTCGATTCTGGCCAACAATGTTTGACACACTGCTCGGTCGAGAGAGAGAGAGAGAGAGAGAGAGAGAGAGAGAGAGAGAGAGAGAGAGAGAGAGAGAGAGAGAGAGAGAGAGAGAGAGAGAGAGAGAGAGAGAGAGAGAGAGAGGGGGGACTGACCACGGAAAGGATGACCTTCCGTGTTTGGGGGCAGCCGTCTGTTGCCAACTCCGTTGCCAGGCGGCTGTCCGCTGTAGTCTCGTCCAGGGATGTTTTAGACACGGAACACGTACTGTATTTCCCCTAAGTTGTGGCATGACGGATTGTCGTGTGAGTGGGTCTCTCTCTCTCTCTCTCTCTCTCTCTCTCTCTCTCTCTCTCTCTCTCTCTCTCTCTCTCTCTCTCTCTCTCTCTCTCTCTCTCTCTCTCTCGCCGTTTGTTTTCCGATATCGGCCTCGCTCGCCCTTGGCAATCATCTCGGCCGTCATTATTCGGTTGCTACCGACTGTATCTCCGGCCTCCACGCCCCTCTCCCCTCTCCTCTCCCTTCCCTCTCCCCTCTCTCCTGCTACTCATCTCGATGCCTCATGCCCTCTACACACCCTGCTCTTCGATTTCGCCTTTTTATCTACCTCGTCACCTGGCTTGGTCTTAAAAACTTTACCGTTTATAATTATCCGTTTTCGGTAAAGTTCACGAATCTCAACCCACGCTCCTCCCTCCTCCCCTCTCTCCAGCACTCTCTCCTCTCTAGGCTCTCTCTAGCGTTTCCACTCATCCCCTTTTCCACCGCTACGTCGGTTCAATATACGGTGCGGTGGGCCCAACTCGTAAACTGTCTGCCCACTCTAATATGCCGCACTGGGAGCCGTAACGTCTGACACTGCTGTGAGTGGTGGCGTCTGGCCCCACTCCGACCTAGGGCTGACCTCGCCTGTCGGTCTTACCTGCGGTTGGACCGAACTTTTTGACAGTTATATCTATGAACTTGGAAACCTGCCCTGTTGATTGTCATTTAGTATCGACCAAACAGTAAGCATATCGGCTGTTTTGCCTTCTAACCTTTGGCAGTAACTCAACTATATATCTTCTATCGACCACATTCGTCTATCAGCACACTAATTGATCATAGCCATCGATAATTTCATCCTCTATTGACTAGCTGTCCAGTGTTCAGTGACTGTAACTATCGACCGCCAAGTCCAATTGGCCTTTGTCAGAGCCTGTTATCCTACCCTCCGCACTGCAAGAGTTCTGCTTAACACTTCATAACTGTCCTGTCCTTCGTTTTCGCTCTGTCGGTTCCCTCTAGGCTAGACTCCACGCCTCAAGCTATATACCAACCAACCTACCCCCGGGCCCGAGATTGTCCCAAGGTCGGATTTCGCCACATAGTCCCTCCCATCGAGCCAGTGGCGTTTGATCTATCTCGGTCGCCCGCGGCTCAGACTGATCGCTGATCCGTGACATTTTCAATTTGGGCGGATCTGTGGATTCTGTGGTGAACCTCAATCATCTCCGTTGGTCGTATTTGACAGATGGGATGTCCGACAGCGATTTGGACAATTCTCTGATTGTCCAGGCGGTCTACATAGGCGCGAGGATGCCCTTCATTTTCAACACTCAAGAGCACGAAATTTTATCGACCATTTTTTTTTCTCTCTCTCTCTCTCTCTCTCTCTCTCTCTCTCTCTCTCTCTCTCTCTCTCTCTCTCTCTCTCTCTCTCTCTCTCTCTCTCTCCCTCTCTCTCTCTCTCTTCTCCCCTCCCTTCCCTCTCACTCACGCCTCTCCTTTTCCCTTCATGCCTGCCTGTCATTTGCTACTACCTCGGGTGTATTTCCCGGAATGTAGCTATACCCCGGCCTCTGTCATCATCTCCCAGGGGAACGGGTGCAGTGGCCAACAAGAGCGGGCACATCCCCTTCCCTCCCCTCGCCTCGCCTCTCCCCTCCCTTCCCCCGAGCGCCGCTGGCTATCGTCGGGTCGTTTGGACGTTGACAGTCGCCGGAGGCCCGGGCTGACCTGGAGCATGTTTCCTCCGCGAGAGAGAGAGAGAGAGATAGAGAGAGAGAAAGAGAGAGAGAGAGAGAGAGAGAGAGAGAGAGAGAGAGAGAGAGAGAGAGAGAGAGAGAGAGAGAGAGAGAGAGATCGGAGTGTGTTTGGCTAATGCGCTATTGCTCACGCTAACGGGACGCCGCGTGGACCAGGCATTAGCTCGCTCACAGCTTGTGATTTCTGGAGATCTGTTGTGTCCTATCGCTCGAGTGGCTCAGGATTTCTCGTTTTATACTTATTCCTGTACACACTTTGTTATCGACTCATTTAGTAGCCGTACTTTTGTCAGCTCGCAAAATTGTGTTTTGTCTTGTGATTTTTTTCGCTTTTACTGAATCATATTTCTACCTTTTGTTTTGTGTACGATGTTTTATTGCGTCGGTATCATGTGAGCCGGATTCTGGGCATGATTAATCCTCACCCATTCGGATTTTTTCCGGTTGTTTTCGAAGGAAAGTGGTTGGACGTGTGGGTGTAGCGCCTTGCCTCAATAATTTCCCCGCCTGCGGTGTTATCATTGAGTGAATAGTGTATCGTATGATTGACTAGTTTTTTTTTTGTGAATAGCGACCCGATGACCAATAACATCTGCGGAATATTTGTGCTCATGTGCGTGTGTTTGTGTGTTTCTGTACCATTTTTACGTCGCGGTCCATACCGTGGGTCCATCATGCCTTGTACACAGTTGTTAATGGTGTGATCTCATTGCTCGTAAATATACGACTGTTTTTTAATTAACATTTGTTTTCGTAAAGCGTTGCTGGTCGATTCAAGGCCCAAGGCCGTGAGTATGTTGCTGCGATATGCTGAGCTTTTCAAGTGGGTGTCCTAAATAGCCTTTTCTGAAACGGTTGCCTTATACATATATGACGGTTCTTCCTTGCTATGACCTTGCTTGCTGCTTCGTCTCAATGCTGCCTGTAGTGCGTCTTTTGAAACAGACCACAACGAATACATGGGAGTATATTGTATCGCTCCGGTAGATGCAAGTTGAATATCACACGGATCCTTATCACTATCACCAGCGAACATAGTGTAGTTTGATTACATGAATAGAGTATACACTAAACAGTACACCTCGGGTAAATAGCGGACGTATTAACGGTGGAGCTGATAGATAACAATACTAACAATACGGCGGAACAAGTCCGTTATTGATGTGAAGCAATCAGGACAGGTATGAATGCATCTGAGAGGAACGAATACAATGACATAAACAGCTAAATATCGGGTTACATAGTTGACAGATATTATAGCTCCATAGTTAGATATTATAGCTCGGATTGACGTCTGGTATACGATTGTACGAATAGGTATTCCAATACACTGCTAGAGCATCAGACGCGATAGGTATGCGTCCAATATCAAGTTTATCATGCGTGAGTCGTACATTATGTGTAAATGTCATCTTCCCTACATTCCCACCTAAATGACTCCCCTGATCACAGCATAGAGCAAACACATCAATCGCGAACACTGACATAGCCGACATATGGCCATAGCACTGTCGACGTGGGCGTATCAGATCACATTTCACAATGCGTTTGACACCACCGATGACATCAACCAGCGTCCTAGCAGTCATGAATGCAGTCATCTTGGGAAAGATTGCAATAAAGGAGGAAATGACTTTCAATAAAGCCAGTCATACAAACCATTGAGCTATTTATATGGAACGTATCTACATATGGAACATTTTCAAAGCACCAATCTGAGAACCTTTTCACAAAGTATTTCATATTCTCAGTAGCACTAGATGCCATTTCCGGCTGGTAACAAGTTCCCAGCTGCTGCTTTAGATACCTACTGGTTGGCACCCAGAAAGTACAACTTATAGCAACAGTTACATAGCGGGGAATGGCGGGCAGACACGTACCCACAGCGGTATACGTATTCGAGTATGGTGGTTTTATTTTCATTAGGATATCACTAGGATTTCATTAGATTCTCATTAGGGATTTGGTATCAGTTATGCCATACGACCAGCAAAGTAATAGGTATGTATGCAACTGTTACGAATTTTAATAAAATGAGGTGATACATACCTTGGCTAGGAAAAGTTGTCTTGTTGGTTAATTATCGAAACAGGCATCTCAGAAGTCATAAGCTACTGTCCAATGCTCCTATCCCAAAAGTTAAGCTTAAGCGGAATCATTAAGTGAGAAACGCCAAACAACTTTCCCGGGGCATTGTGCAAGTTCTTGTACTGTTCCCTAGATGGCAGCAGGGTGCGACGCCTGAAGGTAGACTGTACCGCATGACTGTAATAGAAAATCCCTATCCGCGTGCTGGTACTTACAATGAACTGGATGCAGAGAAAGTCGCCCTCCTGTGGTAAACGCTTAGTTGATGACAATGTAGTATACGTATGCATTCATTTTTGAGCTGACAATTTGTCTTCAATAATGTTTCCTGCTTTTCATATGTTTTATTTATCTTTTGTCATTCAAGAGCACTTAAAGGCTTTCAAGCCCTTGGAAACTACTTCTTTTGTCAAATTTAACTAAACTGTGAGATGGTTCGGAGAGCCTAAATGAAAATAAGATAAAAGCTTCACTGCGTAAAACACCTACCGTGTAGTCTGACATTTACTAGAGCACTTTTGTTCACAATGCTTGTCCCGTTGGAATTATTCATATCGGAAACACTTCCCACTCGTTCAAAGTTTCCATAGTCTCAAAACGCATATGACCAAACTTGAAACATGAGTATGAAATATGAAACATGGCGCCAAAGTTTACAATCTAGGTATTAGTTACTTTTGAACTTTTATTGTTCGGGCTCATCCTAGATGGGTCTTCTGACCGCCCTGAACTTTGAACTGTAGTTCTTCGTACTTAGGAATGAGAGAGTGTCGCATCTTTTGTAAAATGTGACATTGTGGCTCCTGTATTTATTAGCTTTTGCAGTACAGGCCTAGAGAAATGAAACTAGGCTGCTTTTCTTTCTAACATTTTTTTTCAACTAAGCCATATTTGCGAAGAAATTTTCCAAATCGTTTATGGCTGGCGCCCAGATTGGCACTCATAACTGCTGATGCTGTCGACTTTTTGGCGACCTCCACCACCCCTACCATGCCCCTTCCTTCCCCTTCCTTCCCCTGGACCCGACCCCGTGCCCTGATTGACCTTTAGTTTCCCTGGCGACCACCAACCACCGGGAAAGGAAATGGGAACACCCCAGTTGGCTCTTGGCCCCGGTCCGGCCTCTCCGCATGGGCTAATACAATGGGACCGTGTAGTTTTTGTGTGGATAAAGGGTTCTCGGCTTTCATTGCGGTTGCCTACCGGGTTTTCCCTGTCTGGTATCATGAGGTCGGCTAGACAAAAAGAACGCAGGTGTTTCGTCTTGATGGCTTGTTTACTATTCATGAAATGAGTGATGAGTTTCGGAGTATGATGGATGTTGTAGCCGGACCTTTGGAAAAGAAAATGTAATTCGTGAAGATGTAACAAAAGAAAGACCAGTACCTCACGTATAAATTATAATTCGAATGCAATTACGGTTGGACAACATTTTCGCCCCGTAGGAGCGAAAATGATATTTTGTACAGATAGTGTTATGGTAATACAGCACTCTGCGCAGTTTGATTACAGCTGGGTTCACTGAGCACCTATACATAGAACTAAAGTTGCCATATTTAGATACCTACAGTTGATAATATTGACACAACTTGCTAAATGTGTAAACATGGAACTAGTGCTTACCCTCAAATGGATTATTTAGCTGTTACACGCACAAAAAAAAAAAACACAAGTGTTATATATGAGTTCAATAAGACATGAAAGCATTGATTGCAAGTATTTTACAGCGAATAAATGGAATCACATAGTAAATAGTTATATCATGGCGACTGACAGGTCAATTAGCTCAACCTTTCTCCATTTGTCAACATTTTTAGGTGTTTTTTATGATGTGCACTTCACTGAACCGCATTGTGTGAACCATTGTATTGGCTTCTTGTATGCAAATCATTCATTGGATATGACGCGTATTATTTAATGGTGTCTTTGTTGATATGCCTTTTGTATTGCCTGTATAATGCCTGTAACTGATAAATCCCTGCTGGCATATTGCACGTTTGTAACTTTTTCTAGACGTTATGAGTTAACCTCATTCTCATATTGCACGTTTGTAAATTCGCCAGATATTGTGAGTTGATATTGCCAGGCCTCAAGTTTTAATCAGAAATTGCAACCCGAAGCAAAGAAAGCACGGAGAAAGAAGTTCATAATTTTAAGCAAAGCCTTCAGTATACACAGGTTTATGCAGTTGGAAATATCTTGCCATTTAGATAGCATCCTGAATGTCTAACATGTTGGGAATGACTGTTTCCCATACCTGCTACATTGCATGATTAAATCGAGACATCCAGGCATTTTAATGGCACGTGCACTGTACCACACTTTTCAAAGTTTAATGCAGTGCTTTAATATTGCCAGCCGTGTGGTTCAAGGGGTGTGGTTAAACGCGTTGAACCCACTGAACTCTAATATATACTGGAAGGAGCATTGGTGACTTGTTTTTGTCTATCGATTTCCGCCATGTTGTGTATACCAGATATATAAATAGCATGTACGGTAGCAGAGGTGCAGTTTAGTGAGAGGTACACTACTCAAAAGTGCTGCTGCTTCATGCTTGCAGTTTGATTGCAGTGATCAACTTTTCAAGACTTTGGTATACACAACATGGCGGAAATCGTTAGACATTCTGGCCCATATGCGGCCAAGGCGAGTGCCTCCCCCTGGTTGAACCACACGGCTGCTGACGTCACTATCAATTATAGTTGTGAGCTTTTTGGCAGGTATGGGAAACACCTTCCAGCCCTAAGGCCGGGAATTCAATAAATGTCACCTCGCTTTTTTAGCGAAAAGCACCTCGGGCCTAACGGCCCTCGGAGTTTTCGCTAAAAAACCTCGGTGACATTTATTGAATCATCCCGGCCCGGGCAGGAATATATTGTGTCTAACAACTCTAAAACTTATGAAACATAACCGATATTGATGAGAGAAATACTCGTAAAGGGCTCAACGAGAGACTAACGATAAAAGTTCAACAGTTCCACTTATCCAAACTGCCCATATGTCGTGACTTCGACCCGAAATAAGCGAACGTTGACGTTAATTTGAGACTGATGTATTGTTACGGCTTGTCGTTAACAGGTATGGGTAATGACCGAAAGCTTATTTTTCATCTATTCTTGTATGTGGTTGGCGGAATTGCGATCGGGCGCTATAGCGCCTATAGACCCTATAGGGTCTAGGCCCACGCAACAAGCTCTGCTTGACGTAGGCTCCGGCTCTGCCCGTCTACTTAAAAGTTCGAGCCAACTTTTTTCATTATCCCTTTTTCAGGCTTAGGCAGAATTCCAACACTAGAACATGCGTAGCTGAGCGCTAAAAGATACGCCAGCGCGGCATGTTCTTGAGCAGTTTTCATGTTCATTTCGTGAAAATATGAGTAGTGCCTGTTGTTATGTAGCCTAATGGTATGTGAATAGATCGCGAAGTCAGCAGTTGTCCAAATCAAGTAATGTTAACATAAGTTCTTTAGCTTATTGCTATTATGTTAACGTAAGCTAAAAGTTGTCAATGCGGAGGGTAGTGAATATGAAAAATGAACATTGTATAATGCATAGACTAAGACAGTGTGATTATTTTTTGCATTTTAACATGAACTAGTTTTTAACCCTTTCAGAGAAAATAATATACTTTTTATGATAAAGACCATATGAGTTTTCTGTCATGTCTTACCATTCCATCCCCTGTAGGTATTTTAAAGTACAATGCCATGTTGCCATTTCATTGACTATGGGAGCTTGCGACACTGCATATCCAAATGATTAAGCCTTTGGCGAAAAACAGTGATTGTGTACACTGTACATGGTTGTTAAACACAAAAAGGTAATCAGATGAGTATTTGCGCAATCAGTCTGCGCTTATAAGCGACATGACGCCTAGGTACACAGAGATAAGTACATTGACACGCGAGTACATGAATACATTCATACACAGTTGTTCATGTTTTAGGTCTAATCACAGCGCTGTAGAAGAGTTCACCTACATCTATTTGACTAAAATATATTGCAGTATGAATGCCTAATTATATAACATTCAATATATTCTGCCCTGCATATAGGTGCTGGTTTCGAGTCGACCAGCGACGAATCTTCGACAAACGAAAACGCAGTTATGACTAGTTCCATTGTAGGACTCAAATGTTTGATTCAGTCAGGGTACGCGCCCGCTTTCCTGATAAATTCGAGATCCAGCTTTGTGCGAGCAACAGCCATGCCTCCACAGACAGCAGCGAAAGCTGCACGGAAAGCACACAAATAACACTTCCCAAACTGAAGCATTTGCTTCATCGGGAGCCACACGAATAAATCTCGAGGACCATCACAATTTGCACTCCCCCACCTCAAGATCCTTTTTCCTTCACATTATTTTCATCGTTTGGATGATAAACCGCGTTGGTCCATGTTTCACTCAGTTTAAGCCCTCAGTCCGCTTTTCGCTGATCTTCACATTTTCACTGGCTAGACTCTGGTTTCCCGAACGACTTTTGATGTTGGTGTTTCCGAATCCAGTGCAGCAAGAGATTCTAAGTAAACGGGATCTGGAGGAAAGAAAGGGATGAAAATATGTTAGTCTAGGCGAGATCTGACAGAGATATGGGTAAGAACTAAAACGTATATGAGCTCAAATACTTGGGATATGATTGACATAAAAACTTCAGTGGGATTTTACATTGCATAACATTGTCGGAGCCCTTGGCAACACAAGCCCTTGATCTATCGAGGCATTATGGTGTGTGTGTGTGGGGGTGGGAGTGGGAAGGACTGTTGTGGAAAATATTAATGCATCAAAGGGTTATTGCTTTTGGAGTAAGGTTGTCAACGGTATTTTATGAATGTTTTGTAGGATAAAATACTAAAGTACCTTTGCCAGCATACCACGCCCTGGTAGAGAGGTAACTAGCATCTTGCACGTCAATAAAAGTAATTGTTAATCAAAATACCACATGAAGCACCTGCAAGTAAGATGCAAACTACAAAGCGGCCTACGTGCAGCCTAGTGGCAAAAGCACGCACATGTAGAAACCGAGAGAGAGAGAGAGAGAGAGAGAGAGAGAGAGAGAGAGAGAGAGAGAGAGAGAGAGAGAGAGAGGAGAGAGAGAATGAATAAGAGACACAAACAGACAGAGACATAATGGACAGACAGATAGACAGACATAATAGATAGACAGACACGCTAAGAGCTAATACTAACCGAGCTGTTGCGATTGGTTATTGGATCCACCGCTATCCTCATTGGAGCGTCTGCCTCTTCTCTCCCGTATTCTCGTGGTTCTAGTTCTTCTCATGCTGGTTCCCTCAGTGAACGACGTGGTTCTTCCGCTACGTTCTGGTACTTTGGACGACGACAGACCGACCAGACGCGAGCAAACTGCTATTAGTTCCGACCTGACGAGCGGAGAGGGGCGTGAGGGGGCTGGGGCGACGGGGTGGGGTCAAGGTCTACCCGTGACAAACACGCAGAGTGAATGGGTTCGGGGAAGTATGGTGTGCGACTCTGCGACTCTGTGACTGTGGGCAATGTCAGTTGTCAGGTGATAATGCTATTTGGGAATGTAAATTGATAAGAAAGGGCAAACAGTTCTTGGTAGTGTGTGGACGTTATGGGTTGTGAGATCATGTCCAATTGGTCAGCACAACAACTCCTTCCTTTCTAGGTAGGTATTAGACAGGCTGAGGTCAAGAGGCTAATGCATTTTTTCGTAAATGAAATAAAAATAGTCATTTACCATGTTTATTTATGCATCCAGAAAAGGTATCAAAATGTTGTGTTGTAAAGCTATGATATAAACTGTTTTCACAGCCAAAAATCTTCATGATCATGCCATGCATTTTAAGCTGGAGTTCCCTGGAAATGAACAGCACTTATCAGAGAATCTTTAAGCTGACGTCGGGTCAAATATTTTATGTTCTGCTGTAGTTGTTAACAGTAGCATAACACTACTCATTTCCGTGAATTTTGTCATTCGACTCTACTCAGCAAATCAGTATATGACCAATAAAGAGATAAAGTCCCTGCTCGGAGCCATTTACGCAGACCTTCAAGACCCGTTTTCTAATCGCGCTTCACGTACTCGGTAATATGCTCTTTATTCTCGAGACTGAATTACGTAAGCTCTCGAATGTCAGGGAATTAAGAAGTTGTAGGATCCCTTCCTACGTAATTTGGGTAGATGTAAAGCGTACTGATTGTGCTCCAACGAGTAGTCCGTTATAACTTTAAAGCACGTATTTTTCAGACGCACTGTATTTCTGACCTAGGAAGTGGTTTAGCTATCGATTTTGGCAAGGCATTCCCGGCAGTGCCTCAGCGAAATTGTCTTGGGCCAGCGCGGTCGCCGGTTAACTGTAGCCAGTTGCGTGAAGACGTTATTGCTGCGTGCCGCTAGCCTATCAGACAAATACCTCGGAGCATATCGTGACGAACAAATTGGGGCAAATTCTCTGACGGGAAGATTGAGCTAGGTCGACTGAGGGCACCTCTATATCTGTAGCTATACTGCGGTTTGGTTTCCTAGATCGATTGTACAGCGTTTTACTGTGGTTATTTCCATTAACTATGCTCTTGTGTTGACGATTTTATTCCATCTGTTAGGTTGTCGTTAGTTAAAGGGACTATCCCACCTTCTAAAATGTTGTTAAAACCAGTTAAATTGTGCCCGACTTTATAGATTGGATGACCAGGAACACGGTTCTGGCATTTATTTTTCATTAAACATCTTAGGCTTCCCATATTCCAAACACAAACTTTCAAATATGTGACGTCACAGCCCAAAATTACCTCCTTCCCCAGGCCACATTACTGTCATAAAGCTGATTCTTTTTACTCTGTAGGCACCACAACAAAGTTCTGACCAAGTTTTAAGCGATTTTTCAACGAACAAACCCATTTAAATCAGATTGACTAAACGAGGTGACGTCACACTAACGGTCGCTCCATGTTGAAGATAGGGCCTTGTACAAGGCCCATTTTCAAATGAAGGAAACGAATTTCTTCAACACCAAGAGGCCGCGGGGGTTGCAACCTAGATAGATAGTGGTTTCTGAACCTCGCCGCAAACTTGGCTATCTTAACTCAAACCCCATGTTAAAGGTGGGATAGTCCCTTTAACTATATAAATTTTATACGCGATATTTTTCGAGTGGTATGTACGTACAGTCCACAGCAGAAGTAATGTGGGGTTTCAGTCATGGGTATGTTCTGCTTCTGAAGCTTAGGAACGATTAGCCAGACTACAATGAAACTTTGAATGTAGCTTATATGTATCGTCACCCTTGCAGCTGCAACTTAAGCTATTGACATCTTCTTTTCTATCACTCCGCATTAAACAATCGCCAGTCAAAGCCAACCTTTGAGATTGGTAAAACCCTGCATTACTTTAGCGGTGGGCTGTACATGGAGGCATAGTGCACTGTGCATAGCTCCCTACCGCTAAGCTCGTCCATACATCGCTCAGGTCAACTAATAATGTGAAGCCTTGCCGGCTGGTCACGCGTGTTCCAATGTTCTCATCAATGTTCTCGCATTAATGAAAAATTGAGGTGACACGCCATTAGTGAAATATCAATGCTGTCATTAATCAGCAATAAAATAATCGCTCAATGTCGTTTAAGGGTGATTGATTTTCATGTCTACTTATTGTAATAGTCATCATAAAAGTGGTCTGGTTATGCATTACTGGAAGCAATTTAGCGAAACTAAAAGCAATAAAACCAAAGGCAGGAAAAAGAAATGATTACTGTATTTAGGGCCTTGATGATACCGAAAGGTCAAAAGCTAAAGAAGCAGACGGCTGTTTTCCTCCGCTTTATTCCGAACCTGATTCCGCACACAAATCTGAACGTGTGTCTAGACTAGCGTCGCACGTGACCTGCCTTCAACTGATTTACCGAAATAGGCGGCGCGCACTTCATACAATTCCGGTCGCCGGAGAGGCCCACGATTCTCCAGTCGCGTGCTTTGACTAGCGGCTCTCCGCCCTGTCTGAGAGTTGTTGGAGCAATGCCGGGCTGGTTAGGGAGCAGGGTCCCTCGAGTCGGGACAGCCTTCTCTTGGCATGCTACACAAGGAATGGGAATGTCCGGAGAGATTAACTCTAATGAATATTGATGTGGCATCGAGGGGCACGCGACAGACGGTAGAAAAAAATGGGTAATGACAATGAGAGATGTCATTGTCCTGGGGGCTAGGATAAAAGGTGGCTGTGTCACAAACGGCGTGATACATAACTGCGTTTTACGTTCTCGTTCATCCAGATTCTTACTCTTTGCAAAATATTCTAAATCATCAAATATTCAAACACTCTCGCTTTTGTTTTTCCTGAGAAGGAGGTATCGTAAGAGATGCCTGTCGCGTCTCTGGAGACAAAAAAAAAATGTTGGTGGATGCCTCGAAATATCGGATGGCCGCTGACCACTGTATCCAAGGCAATGTCTATGAATATCAATTAGATGCCGCTGATTAGGGGACATTGGGACCTTGGATAGCTTCTTTCTTGTGTTATCATCTTGCTTCATTACCAGGCACATCAGACAACGGGATGGAGAGTGATATGGAAGAGAATGATATCGATATGCATTACGTAACCAAAAGTTGTGTAGTGTTATTGCTTTTGTGTTGTTTTCTTTGTGCATTGGAAACAAAGGTGTCACAATTAAATGGTTTTCTGCATGACTAGCATCTTTCCTCTGTATATATTCGTCTTTCACGCGGCTATGGTCGTCTCATGAAACTCCCAATCTACCTATATCACTCCATCTTTGATGTTTATCTCCCTGAATCTCATTTACATCTCCCCACCTCTGATATATTCCCTTGCGTCTTTGCCTGAACTAGCTGTGTCTCATCTGTGCCTTCACCTGTGTCTCTCTGGCATCTCCCGTGTATCTCTCCGTATCTGACCTGTATCTCTTGTCTCTCCTGTCCTGTATGATCTTAGTTTCACATGCATCTTCCCGTAAATTATTTACCTATGCCTATTGGTTACTTTGCAGCTACCCTGTATCTCTGACGCATTGTCCTACATCTTCATTCTTTTCTCACCTAGGGGAAGCGGGGGGAGCACCGCCACCTTAAGCATTTCTGCTCACCGAGCTGATATGCGTAGTAAAAACGAAGCTCTTTTGCATTCAAGTGAAAAAGGAATGTTTTCCTACATGTTGGCATAGTTTCCAGCGCTCCATTATAAAATTTCGCTACTTTACAGACATTGAAAACAAGTCCTGCATTTTCCGTCCTCCAAAAAATGTGCGGGTAGCACCGCCACTGATGACGATGTTATCCACAGATCGGCCTTACGGTGACAGCCACCCTTGGAAGCGTTACTGCTGTCTGAAATAGTAACTCAAACTCATATAAGACACACAAGAGTTGGTTGTTAGTTTGTCACAGATCAGACTGTTTGTTGCGGACAATATGCATACAAAGCATGACAGATTCACGTTTATTTCGAAACATCCAGTGAAGTCAAACGTGAGGTTAAAAAACAGACGACGTTTGCGGCCTAACTAAAGCTCTTCTCCGAGCTGAGTGAATCATCATTGCGGCTTTATCCATTTTGCCACCCCTTGGGGTAGCACCGCCGAGCATGGCGGTGTTACCCCACACACAGTCATGGACCGACAACGCCCCGACAGCAAAACAAGCCGGGACGCGATTCTTCTGTAATTCCTTTCTAAACGAAGAGCACTTCATGCCCTCAAATTTAACGTAAAAATCAAGGCATTTTGACTTGAAATGGCCACTTACTTGCTGCTAAAACATGCCAAATGATTACAACGATGGTTTGAAATTCACAAATAGGGCAATTGCGATCTCAAAATCAAATAAATCTTAGCGAAACTTACCTCACGCGGCGTCCCGTTTCCGTTCGGACACCGAAATGGCGGGTGTTTACATTTACAATTCAGAGTTTTGCCGATAGAGAGGATGGCGGTGTTTCCCACATGGCGGTGCTACCCCCGCTTCCCCTATATCTCCCTGCTGCATCTCCCTCATATCTCCCCTATGTATATCTCCCAATCACCAACCTGTATCTAGACGACACCAGAATATAGAAGAGCGGATTGGTGAGCCCTGAGAGTTTGGCGAACAGCGTCACCACAGCCACCATGTAGACGGGAAGCTGGTAACCTCCCACGATGGTGGCGTGGAGGGAGACGACGGTGTAGGGCAGCCACGTGATGACGTAGCCGGCCAGCACCAGCACCACCAGCTGGGGGGGGGGGGGAAGGGAGTCACGTGGGGGTAGGTAAAAGATTTCGTAGTGGTGACTGGCGAGCAATAGAGCGGCAAGTGGCGGTATTATATGGGACACGGACTGAAGTGTTTAACTGTGGTGATTTGAGACGCGTGTAACAAACTTGTGAGACAAAGCATGATGTTCCTATATGACGGGTAAGTCAGATAAGGGAGATTATTTTTGAGTTTCAGTATGACGTCATTCACTTTGGTTAACTTTATCCTATGTTGCCAAAAGAAGGATAACTTTCAAAGTACTCTCCCCTGCGCTCACGTTAATATGTTGTTCTCTAACTTGTGCTAATAAAAGCAAAACATCACAAATGATCAGCCAAACCAACCATCGGTATATTAAAAAACGGCAGCGCCACACCCACCTGATTCAGCTTCCGGTCGCGCCTGCGCAGTTTGACGACGAGCACTCCGCCATGTTTGCTGATGGCGCGCGTGCTTCTGGCCGACACTCGCACGATTCGACAGTAGAAAATGAGCATTCCTATCAGTGGCAGAGCCAAAATGAAGAACACAGCCGCGACTAGGTATGTCCGATCACCTGGGGGTGGAGGGGAAAATAGAGCGTTATGTCGTGAAGGTTGTAAGGTAAAGATGACGTTTGCTATCGAAATGCATCAGTCATAGACTTGTGAATCATGTAGCAATATCAATTTTACGTCATTTGATTTAATCAAGTGTTTCAAAAAGTTTCAACTTTGAAAATTTCAGTTGCAAAGTTTCAAAGTTGTAAAAACCATTGTCAATTGCATCATGCATGCATCGTTGCATATTTAAAATCACAAACGTTGTTGTGCCTCTCTCATCAACTCACTGAGTCTCGTGCTGGTCCAGTCCAGACTCGAAGAGACCTTGTGCGGCTCCAGACCGTACGACCCCCAGCCCAGCAGCGGCGTCACTGACCAGAACAGCGCGTACGCATAGGCCGCCACCATGTAGAGCCTGGCCGCTCGCACGTCATGTAGATGACCTGTCCAGGTCACAGAGGTCAATGAAGAGAGGTCACAAAGGTCAGTCACACTTGTCGCGAAGCAAGAACACAGCAGGGGTCACCGGTCGGAGGTTCAACGGACTCTGGCTTAATTGGATTTGGGTAAGGGAATTCGGCAGCTGGAAATGTAACCATCCGGGACAGGTGTTAAGCACTGGAGCGTGAAGTGGAGTTAGGCGAAAGCGATCAATGAATGGTGAGAATACCAGGCTGATCCGCACACGTGATTGAATAGAGGATCAGTCTGTCTTGCGTGAGACGATGCACGCAAAGTTTTACGCGGGACTGCCACCGCACTGTAAAAGAGCACAGCAATGACAAGATTGCTTCACGACTGCAGTTACAAGCAATGAAGTGAAATTGCAGTAGAAGTGCTTACCTAAATGTGGCCAGCATGTGTTCAGATATCTGAAGAGTGCCACCATGAAGATGGATAAGATATTGACGGTGCCGAAACTGTAGCACAGGAAACCATGGATCACTGCTCCTGAAACAGAAAGACGATTGCTTGGTTTATAATTCCAAACGTCGAGGCTTTTCGGAACTGATCATCGTAGATCCAGAATAACTGTAACGAATGATAACATACTGGAGCCAAGAGTCCACCGTTGCAGCTTTCCATATTTAAATATTATCACAGGCTTCCTTACATCGTTATATTCCTTAGCCGAGAGCTGATTGAAACCGGATTCCAGTGAAGCAGTGATTGGCAATGATCTTGTCATAGAGCTACGACATACAACATGGTAATCGATCAGGCTTCGATAGATTTCTTGAGCTGCGAAATTGATGGTAAGGTAAAGGTTATGACTACTTCTTTGGTCAGCTAGAGTCATCTAGAGAGATCGTCAGCTAGAGGTCAGCTAGGGTTGGCATGGGTCTTGTTGGATATCATATGGATAAGAACATTTGTAACTGTATGCAAAATTGCTAAATGCACATAACACAAATATGCACAGTTTCTAAATTCAGCGAATGAGTTGAACTCAGATGGTTCAAATATTTCATTGTGGGTCGTCCTGAGTTGCCACGTTTTCAAGACAACTTTAAGCGAAAATGTCATAAGCCTTCCTATCATCTTTGAGCAAAAATGTCAAAACACGTTCTTACACCCCCTTCAAGCTCCCTTTGAACATTGACTTGCGGCTTGCCTGTCTTCTTAGCGCTCTTAACGTTTTATTAAGACTGCTACACGTTTGATGCCGCATTAATCGTGCCCGTGTCGCTCCTCAGAGGCTCATTTCAAGCTGAGTTCGCCTACCAAGTCAGCGCTGGGTCAGCACAATTTGTCCTGTTGCCAAAGGATGCTCAAAGGCCACCACCGCACTACGTAGCCAGATAATGGCTGCGTGGGAGCGGGTTATTAACGCCCGGGCCGTCATAAAAGCGGTTTGGCATCCAACCAAAAGATAGGTCAACTGGAAAGCAGAGCTGGTGGCGTGGTGTGTTCGGTTGAGCAGCCTCAGGATGAAGGAACGATTTAATGAAGACTTCTAATCGCGATCCACGCAGCTCCTCTGTGGATAAACAGGGGTTTATGTGTGCGCGCTAGTAAGCTGTGTTCTAAGTGATTCAGTTTGTTCAATTCGGTACGTTAGCTGGGTCATTTGGCTGATTCGCTTTGCATTTGTGATGAGGCAATATCTCCAACGGAAAGAAGACCCCATGTTAAGGGCTGTGTTTCCCTGTTCGCTAAAATTAGTTTGATATATTTGTTTCAAATCCATGCTTGCGCTTTTAATTCCGTTTAACGTGCTCAAGAAAAGTCAGCCGGGACCCATTTTGCACGTGCGCACGTGCAGGGTGCCGCTTCCAGATCTCGAGAACGGCTGGGCCGATTGTGCTCAAATTTGGCACATCGCTAGAGACCGGTTAGTAGGGTGCCGTGCACAAGTCAGTTGGAGGTACCCCTCGCAAGTTCGCACGTGCAAGGCCCACCCTCTCGCTCGCTCCGTTAGTCGCCCCAAAAGGCGTTATACTGGTTTATTACGGAGCGAGCGAAGCGAGCGGAGTCTTACGTAGAATAACGGGAATTTCTGAGTATGAACGGCCGGCCGGCCGTGCGGACGCTTTTGCGAGGCTTATATCTCAGCACCACTTGA
>NW_024884033.1:0-27782 GCF_019059575.1 Amphibalanus amphitrite | reverse complement strand
AGTTATTATACCTGTAAGCTAAAACAATAAGATCAGGTAAAAATATTTGACCCGAAATTAGCCTGTTTGTCTGGCCATGATTGTGTGTAAGACACCGGTCCAACCGGGTTCAACCCGGCCCAACCTGGTTCAGCTCCCCTTTTAATATAAATTTGGCCCGAACCTTTTGAATGAAAGGAATCATAAGGACAGAGTCCCCTCTAAGCTGAGCTTGTTGCGTTGACCCTGCTCTCTACCCTCTGATCAAGCAATTCCTGGTCTATGGCAGAATTCAGAGTCCAAATTTTAACGTGCGCACATAGCCGCGCACGGCCGGTCCCCTCACTGACTTCGCCTGGCAGCGGCCTGCCACCAACCACAACCATACCCGTCAGGAGGTCCAAAAACGTCAAGCACACGTCGCGTTTCGAACCCGGACTTTTGCAACCGGGACGTGCGCTCTCACCACATGGCACATGGAGTCCAACACTCTACCGACCGAGCTACCGTGACGGACATTTACCTTGGGGTTTCGCCTCGTGACATTGACAGACGTCAGACACTTTGGCCGAACTTTAGCCGAAACACTGAGCAAGCTGCGCAGGGCGATAGGTGCTCGCAGCGTTGAGGTTGGGTAACCTGTGAGCTGAATGCGATGTCGTGAGTTGGAGCCCCACTCCCGGGTCTGGTTTTATCTAAACACGAACCAAAACCTTTCCTTTTACTGCAACATGGATAAGCACGATGACATCTTTCCCCAATATCTTTCCCCAATATCTTCTCAAAATGTCAAAATTATCGCTTATAAATGTTTAGCTAAGTGTCATTTTTTAAGAAAATATTTTTGGTCATTTTCTGGAGCCATTTCAACTCTTTTTTCTTTTCTGATTCTTTTCGACCCGATAAAACCCACCAAAACTGAACGTGCCAAATGAAAAATATCTAACTCAAATAGCAGTATAGAAAAGCCTCATCATGCATCATGAAAAGCATCATGCAACTATCGACTGAATAGTTGCATGCTATGAATACGTCCTAGATTTCAATTTTCATTGTTCAACATTTTGGCTGGAACTGACGCTGTCTCTGGCTTGCCCGTTTGTTTGAGATAATGACCCCCTTCAGTCGCATTCTTGCTGGTTCCACATGAACAGGATACCACCATACCGGAGTGAACGCACCCGCAACCATCATCCCCTCCCCTCAGCCGCGGCGAAGTGGCGGGCGGCCCTGGGCGGCCCACTCCCGGCGCTACGCACGCCCCATGCCCGGTGATACTGCGTCACTCCCCCTCCCTCCTTCCCCCACAATGACCGGTGACCTCGCTTCCCTCGTGATTTGGACTCGCCCTACCCCGACCGTAGTGCCACGTGGTGGCTCTGGAGATCTTAAATAGACCCACTGTACATTGTACATGGCATTATATACACAAATGCAATCTCCACAATCTCCACGAAACGTGACTGAAAAAGTCTCCAAATATCTGTAGACACTAGACATGCTGTTAGAAGTTGTTCACCCAAGTCTATTTGCAGATGAAAAGGCTTTGGCCACCGTCGCCACATGCGTGGAAGATCGCCGTACTGGTGGCGTTAGTTGTGACGTCGAAGCTTTTCATCATACCAGAGAGATTCTCAGTAAAACCAGGTATGTACCACAGTGTGTTGCAGTTGAACATTGAGTATTCCTGCTAGTGATATACCGGGTGTCCCCCCCCCCCAGAAAAACGCTACGGGCTTTTAACCCTCGCCCTGGCAGGGGGGTCGATGCGACCCCCCCTAAAGTTTTTCGAAGATAGCGTAAAAACGGCGGCGCGCAGCGCCGCCAAATTTGGCACAGCCTATGGGGCAGCCTTTTTACATATGACCTGAAAATTACAGGTCCGGATGACCTTGGGTTAGGTCACCAGGTCAGAAAAACCGGTACAAGGTCATGGTCAAATTTCAATTTTCTTTTTGCACCTGTCCACTCACAGTTTTGGACTGATTTCCTTCAAACATTCAGGATGTGCTAAGTTCACCGAGTTGTATAACATATATTTCGGGGTTTTTGAGGTCACTGACCTGAGCTCAGTTAGAGACCATTACGTCGTAATGTTAAGCCTATGGGGAAAATACTAAATTCGGAAAATACTGGAGATATCCGCTTCGTTCTATCACTTTTGTGCTTTGAAACCACAGTACTTAACAGCAGGTCACTTGGTGCTTCTTTGTTTGGTGTACTTATCCATCGGTCAGGTCAAATGAGGTCAACTGAGGTCAAATGACGTTTTTGCCAATTGTTAAGTTTGTATTTATGTTATCGTCGCGATTATATTTTGTTACCTTGCGTCGCGTCGTATTATGTTACCGCGTTGTATTTATCGAGCGGGTCGACGGCGTTGCCCGACCTGGCCGCCCGCCGCGGGCCGGCGTGACCGCTATGGCGCATGCGCGCTGACCTGGCGCCGGTCACGTGATCGACAGTGACCTCGGCGCGGCGGTGCCTGGACGGGGGCAGTAGGCGAGCGGGAGGCGGAGCGGACGGTGGCCGGTATTCCGGATCGGCCACGGCTGTCCGTATCTGTCTCTCGGTCCCTGCTCCCCTCGGCCTTCCCCGCCAGTCGGGGGTGGGGGTGGCATCCAGAGCTGCCCTCACCTTCCGCTGGGTGGTCGGCACCTACCCACCTTTTGTGTGCGCCTACCCACCGACCATTACCTGTGTAGTGCCCTGCCTACCCACGACCATTGCCTGTGTGATTATGTACCACCATCGCCAATACAGCCGCTTAAACGTATTTTAACTCTTTGGTCCTTAATTCATTTTTTTATGCGCCTGATTCTCAACTCTTAAACATCAATATTAACATAGTCCTCCCCGGGCCGGATGCGCCTTTTTGGCTGAAATTTTCACTTACCCAGAGGCACCTTAATTTTGAATAATGGAGGATCAGGTGAAATTAAGGACCAAACTGAGGACCAAAGCCACCAAACTAGTCAATGACACAAAGGCATACCGAGCCAAGGACCACAAAGACATCGACATTGACTACCTTGCCTACAAAGTCCATCAACTAAATGCATTGCGAGACGACCTTAAAGCAGTCCAGACCCTTCTCGACAAAGACGGCAACCCAGACGAGACTCAACATACCGACATGATAGAGGAGGAGGTCTTCATGGCGTCTCGACTCCTGGCTCGACTCGAAGGAGGAGCGGCTGGAGCCATTCGAGACAGCACACGTGAAGTCGACCCGACCTCAAATACTGACCTTCGATCCTCGCTCGTCGTGAAGATACCCACATTCAGCGGAGACCTTATGAAGTGGCGCTCGTTCTGGGAGCTGTTCGCCGTCTCCATACACAGCAACAGCCGGTACAGCAACATCGAGAAGTTTGTGGTCCTGAAGTCGCACCTCAGCGGCTCAGCCCAGAAGGCCATCGACGGCATCCCTGTGACTGGAGACGGATATCTTGCCGCCATCGACATCCTCAAGAGGAGGTTCCAGAGAGAGGACATCGAGAGGGAGACTCTGATGAGACGTCTCTTTGATGCACCTGCCGTCCACAACGGGAACGACCTGAGCGCCATGCGGAACCTCGTAGACCACCTGTCTGCCCACACGCGTGCTCTGGCCACCCTCGGAGTGAACCCCGACAGCTGTTCCATTCTGCTTCTTCCAGTCATGAAGGAGAAGCTTCCTCAGGACTGGCGACTGGAGTGGTTTCGACAGGAGCAGCCCAGCTACGAGCACCTGCTGCTGTTTCTGGAAAGGGAGCTGGCACTCCGAGAAACCGTCCGAGCCACCAGCCCACCCCCAAGTCCAGCGACACCATCTTCATCTCCTTCCACAGCTTCTGCCCTGTCCATCCAGCGGCAGACACCGGCGAAACAGGCCAAATCATGGACCTGTGAAGCGTGTGGCCGAGGACAGCATGGACTGAACCAATGCCTGGCATACAGAGCCATGACAGTCGACGACCGATGGAGGACAGTAGGCAAAACTGGTGTTTGCTACCAGTGCCTGGGCCCTCACAGGGTTCGGTCCTGTATGAGCCATCCATGTTCGTCCTGTGGGGAGCCTCACCACACATCGCTTCACCATCCGACCCAGCACCAACCGACAAGGCCTACACCTGAGGCACCGAATCTGCCACCACCATTTACCGCGTCGTCAGGATACCGACCTGACTACGTGGGGAGTGTCACCACGCAACGACCATCACTTACCACCACATCAGGATACCGACCTGATGATGTGCCGACCCACCACACATTCCACAGTCGCAGAAGTGATGACATGTGTAGCCTCAGCCTGATGGAGGTCTCAGACCAAGAAGCTGTGAACCGAGACGGCCTTCCAGTGACCGAACCCTCCTGTAACGACACCGCACAGCGGTGCAAGACGAATCTTGTGCAGGAGTTGTACTGCCAATCAGTAGCCAGCTCTGCCAACCGGTCCACTCACCAGATGATGATGCCGAAACGGAAGCTTGAAACCAGCCAGCCACCCAAATCCGAGACGCGGAGCGATGCTGTCATCGAAGAAACAGCAACCAAACCACCGAAACCGACATCGAATGTGGAGGATACCGCCCTCCAACCCACCTCTGAACATGGTGGAGGAGACCGCTCCATTGGCACACCGGCCATTGGATACTCCACCAACCTGAATGATGATGCCGCCCTCTTCCCTCCTCACCATGAAAGTAGGAAAAAGAGGAAGCTACGTGACGTACTTGAAGGATCTGTGGAAGACATCACCGGACAGAGTCTTGCACAACACCTACCTGCAACCGGACAAAAACCGGCCGTGACAACTGGTGGCTGTGACACTCAGTTCCCAAGCAGGGAAACGGCATACCAGACTGACACCTGGAAGAGCTGCCGTCAGATGATGGAAACGGGACCACAACGATCCGTCAGCAGACTGTACCGCCACAACATTGAGCCTGACTAATTTGACGTCTCATCAAACTAGTCATACGGAGACTAGTAGCACGATTCATCTTTACCGACATTTTTCACAGCACTCGCCATTCACCACGGCATCACCACCAGCATATGCATCATGAGCACAAACTTCTTCTTGGCCTTATCTGCCTTTGTTATAGCCCCACGCTTACTACTGTGTGATCTGTGTGTTTGGTTGTGTGCGTGTGTGGATGTGTTTGTGCTCTGCCCGTACATCATACTCACGATGAATTTAACTCTGCCATCAGAACGTTGACCTCTTCAACATTTTCAACCAAGAGATGGAGGAAACCCAGTCCTGGTTCCGCCGGATGGCGGTGAGGCGTCGGTGAGGACCCGCAGTACCGGCTCGCCAGACGCCGCCCGGTGTTCAGCGCCGACAGCCTGCGGTTCATCTCCGACTGGGCGACTCAGTGGCTTGAGACTCTCACATGAGCTTCCTCGCCAGTCGGGAGTAGGGTCGGCATTTTGAGCCGCCCTCGCCTTCCACTGGGGCTTCAGACTGCGAGCGCGCCGGTCATCTTCCAGTCGACGGTTTACCACGTCCCGACAATATGGGCGGCAACGAAACTTTGCGGTGCCGGCACATCAGATCAGACGCAACCGGCGCTCATTGTACCGACGACCTGCGGCGCGCCTCCTACCAAGCGACGCAGTGACCTAGTGGGGTTAAGACTGACAGTGATTTGTGTGATTGTGGACATCGGCGTTTCGAAAACAAATGCGATTTGTTTCCGAGTGGGGAGTATGTTAAGTTTGTATTTATGTTATCGTCGCGATTATATTTTGTTACCTTGCGTCGCGTCGTATTATGTTACCGCGTTGTATTTATCGAGCGGGTCGACGGCGTTGCCCGACCTGGCCGCCCGCCGCGGGCCGGCGTGACCGCTATGGCGCATGCGCGCTGACCTGGCGCCGGTCACGTGATCGACAGTGACCTCGGCGCGGCGGTGCCTGGACGGGGGCAGTAGGCGAGCGGGAGGCGGAGCGGACGGTGGCCGGTATTCCGGATCGGCCACGGCTGTCCGTATCTGTCTCTCGGTCCCTGCTCCCCTCGGCCTTCCCCGCCAGTCGGGGGTGGGGGTGGCATCCAGAGCTGCCCTCACCTTCCGCTGGGTGGTCGGCACCTACCCACCTTTTGTGTGCGCCTACCCACCGACCATTACCTGTGTAGTGCCCTGCCTACCCACGACCATTGCCTGTGTGATTATGTACCACCATCGCCAATACAGCCGCTTAAACGTATTTTAACTCTTTGGTCCTTAATTCATTTTTTTATGCGCCTGATTCTCAACTCTTAAACATCAATATTAACACCAATAACTTGGCACATAATGACGCTAGAGCTTAAAAAATGGCATCATTGTGTTCCTGCTGATCAGCCGAATCGAATGATATGCGATATGATGCAATTTGGCTAACTTGAACTTAATTAATTAATTAAAGTTTACTTAAAATTTAAGAAAAACTTTAAGTACACTTAACCCTCGCCCCGTTGGGGGGAGGCCATTTCGGCCCCACCTGTGGTTTTTCCTGAACAGCAAGAAAACGGCGGCGCGCAGCGCCGCCAAATTTTTAGTTCCTTCCCGGGCATCAATTTGACACCTTCAAACCAAATTTCAAGTCTTAGGTCACCTTAGGTCAGGAGTTATTGAGGTCAAACTGAGGTCATGTTCGAGCAAAAATGAGAAAAAAATATGCAATCTTGAAACGCTCAATAAATCTACAGTTATCAAGCAATTTCAAAGTTCTTTATATGGTCTAGTAGACAAAAAGCAGCGCTACAAAACTGCTATCTCGGATTTTCAAAATTTTGGGTTTTTGACCCCAAAAAAAATGTTTTTTTTAGAAGAACTAGAAAAAAAATCCAAAATTTTTCCGAATTTCGAAAAAAACGGAATATATGTGGTAGTCCCTGCGCTCTTCTATATACATACCAAATTTCAGATCGATATCTCGTTTTTTGGCCAAGTTATAGCGAAAAAAACTGTTCAAAAATGATGACGTCAAATTTTTGAACTCAATTTTTAGCGATTCTAGACCACGTACGGCAAAACAAAGACCACCATTGAACTCCCCGTGACGAGCTGCATCGATTCGATACCCATTTTATGCAAAACTATCAACTTTGAAATTTGACCTAATTTGACCTGACCTTGACCTGACCTTGACCTGACTTTGACCAAAACGTGACCTAAGCTGGCCCCAAATGCTGCCTGACCCACATAATCGCATTTGGCATGTAAAATGGACCATAAAACATGTATCACACGACACTTTCATATTGTAACCCCCCAGTGACCTGACCTCTGTGACCTGACCTGGTATCAGTGACCTCAAATAGCAAAATATGTGCTTGAAGAACATTTCCCCATCGATGATTTTCAATGAAATGCATTTTACTCGATTTTACAACGCATTTCTTGAAATGCCTGTAAACGGTGAAAATTGGACCTTTGACCTGACCTGCGACGTCATCGGTTTGACCTAGGTCAATAAAATTGGGTCACAAGGTATTTCCCTGATAGGGCTATCCATCACCGTTTGCCGATTGTCGCTAGGCTGCGTGGTTCTCGAGATCTTAGGGGGGCTAAAATGCCCCCCTCCCCCCAACAGGGCGCGTTGCTCGGCAGAGCCCAACGGGGCGCGGGTAAGCAAGCTAAAAAAAAGTATATCATTCGACGGGCCTTGACGTGCTGAATTCACTGGTGCTTTTCGTGTTGCTCTATCTTAATTAGATCAAAAGTTATAAGCGAAAAACGTTCTACCTGTTTTTAGCGAAATTTTTACATTTATACCCTCCCCCAAACCCCCTAAATATTGACCTAGAGCAACCAAGTTTGCACAGGGGCGAGAACTCCAGGGGGCCCACCTACCTATCAAATTTGGTATTTCTAGGTGTTATAGGAGCCAATCACGAGACCCCCCCTGCCAAGCCGTGTTATGAAAAATGCCCTGCCAGGGCGAGGGTTAAGATTCAATGACAGCGTCACTTTGCAGTACCTAGATGCTAGAAATTTTCGTGAGTAGAAAATAACCTTTCTGCCATTTTTCGTACAACATGTCAAGCATTTCTTGCTATTCATTCTTTTTTACTTGCATTCAAAGTAAAAAGTGACAAAATCACTTTTCCTCCATCAATTTTTCCTAGCTCGAAATCATGTGCGCGTGAGATTGGATCTCTCCTCTTTCGGCGCAGGCCAGAGTTTGGCCAGAGCTTTCACTACAGGATGATTAGCATGGTACTGACCGTAATCAATTTCTTTCACGGAGTTGCTATGATTGCCTTCGGGGCATTCCATGTCAACCGGGACAGCCAAAATCGGCCACCTCTGCGATTTTGTTCAAACTTGGTATACTTATTGGCTATTGGGTAAAACCTTTGAGGGTGAAAGGATTTTGTCATATGCCCTCGGGCTACAGAGATACAAGCCGCTAAACTTCTGCTTTTTGAGCAGAATTGGACGTGTATTGCAATCTTGAAAGATCTATAGCTTCAACATTTTTGAAGCTATTAATTTCAAACAAACTGAAACGTGTACATAAGGAGTTATGCTAGTTAAATTGGACAATTTTTACATTTTTTGGTGATTTTGAATTTATTTTATTTTGAATAATTTTGTTTAAATGTAATTTGTGAAAAATGGGTACCCTTCGATTTTGCTCAAATTTGGATATTGTCTTCCACTACACGTAAAGCACATGTGCTGAGAAAATTAGAGTGGGCCTACGATAACTTTGGATGATAGAGCAACAAGTAGTGCAACGTAGCACGGGCGGTAGAAGGGGCCGATTTCGCTAACTCCACCTGTTTATCGCCAATAACTAACGCCATAATTATCATATTAACGTCAAACTTTCAGTATTTGTTCAGAATTTAATTGCAGATCCTCCCGTGCAAGCAATAGGTAAATCCGTCCACAACTTTTCTAGTAATAGCGGTGTAAAGTCAAACATTCCTGCCGGAGCGGCGCGGCGGCCGGCGCCGGCCGTTGCCGCCTGAATGGTAGACTGTGCCGGCGCGGGACGGTTCCATCTTTGCACCGCGCTTCTTACCGCTGATTATGATCGATTCGTGTCAAATTCTGTGTGAGAGCTTAAAAATGTACAGGCAATCTAATGTTAAAATAAATACGAAAATCAACTGGTAAAAATTGAATTATTAGGGTGCAAGCACAATCTGTGACTGAAACGTTTCCCGCGTCGGCCGATCCCCGCCTCTGCCGGCGACATCTTCCTCTTAGCAGGCCACTAACTGCCAAATTGGTGGTTAGATTAACTAGAGATTCTCATAACATGCTAAAAATGTCGTATAAAGGAAGAAATAGGAAAATCGGCCGGTAACTCTTAGAGCTATGGGTGTATAAACGCAAAATAGTCACTATAGCAAATTTGATCATGTTTAACCTCATTTGATCTTGAAGATATTATTATTGATCTAGGGCCATGAAATTGGCACACGATAAAGTTCCCCACCTACAATTCAAATTCCGTTTTTTAATACCTTTTTTGGCTAAGCCGGGCCTTTCTCCCCTAGCGCTGGGAGAGTCAGGCGTACTTCCTTTTTGCAACCAAAGAGAGGCGCTGCCCGGAGAATGACCAATTTCATCATTTAAAAAAAAAAACTGGCTTACGATGACCAGCTATCTTCGTGGCTTAGTAGTCACTGTGCCGAGTGTACCCACCTCGAAATCTAAAGGTCGCTGGCTCGCGGCCGGTCAGCCTGAAGTGTTTTAAAACGCATTCGTTTTTTAAGTAGCATCTGGCCAGTCGGCAACTGCCGTGAGGGCTGTACATATTTACGCGTGTTAGATTAGGTCAGGTCACGTCAGGTCAGGTTAAGTTTGCTTTGGTTTGGGATAGAAAGAAGCATCTCCGGGTAGCGCCTCTCCTTGGTTGCTAAAACGAAACACGCGAGTGCCAGACATTACGAAGTCCAAAAGACAAGTACGTAGGCGTCGGCCCATTCTGGATTTTTTATATGATGTAGCTAATGTATAGGAGAATAAAATATGTAAAAATCAGCAAAATCGAAGGGTACCCATTTTTCAGAAAATCAAAAATTATCTTTTGAATTCTAATTGAGTTCACTAATTAGTTAATTACGTCAATATTGTTATCCTCAAATTAAAGCTTGATCTATTCCCTCCATTTCACACTTTGTCTCGTGGTGATATGTCTAAAACTTCAATGGTTATGACGCTTTAAAGCTGATAATGTGCCTTGCCTAAGTCAATGTTTGATGACGTGTATCTCGGAAACGTGACGTCATATCTTGACAAAAAAATGTCTCCTTTCTTTTCACATATAGATGAGCAGTTTCACAAAGTTTCGCAAAAATCGGAGGAGGTGAGGTTCAAAATGATCATTTTTTGTCCCACTTGACGTGGAATGCCCCCTTCATCGTGTTACCTATAGCGCTGGTCAATTGTCAAAGGGTCAAAGCTCCCGTGAACACTAGCCAGATTTTTGGCGACTTTCGTGTACGTGTGAGGTAAGTACCTGAGTCTGGGTTTCCGAGCTTTTCTTAGGCTAACAATAACTGGTTGCACCAATGTTGATTGATTATTGGCTCCAGTTTCGAGTTGAAACTCCTATACCAAACAAGAATCAGAATCAGAATATATTTAAAGCTTATCCAGACAATCACTGGTTTTCTATGTGCTCGCGTCAACAATATGGGCAAAAGTCACTAAACCGGTAAAAGACACGGTATGGGTAAAAGACACTTAAAACATGTAAAACAAAACAACAACATGTAAAACAAGTACTGCGCCAGGCTTTCTGTACCGGGGCACTCTGATGATGCCTCTCAAAACGTGTTGTATGATCGCTACAAGCTGACGTAACAAGTTCAAAAATTGATTAAAACATATATTTCTTCTGTGATGACTAAACTTAACCCGCGCCCCGCTGGGCTATTCAGCCATACGCGCCCTGCTGGGGGGGGGGGGCAGATTCTGCCCCCCCCCCTGTCTAACTTCCGAACCGATGGTCGTAGAAAGACGGGGAAAACGGCAATCGAAAGCTCTCAACAAGGCGGATCTTAAGAGCCCAATTTTTTTTTGCTTAAGTAGGTCAGAGGTCAGGTCAAGGTCAGGTCAAGGGTACAAAATACAAGTTTCTACAGTATCGGCCTTGCACCGTAGTTGCCGAAGAATGGACTGAGACTGATTGCCCAAAACGTGTTCTTAGACTACCAAGACAATATTCGTTGCACACAATGTCATTCAAAGGTCAAGGTCAAGGTCAGGTCAGGTCAGGTCAGGTCACCAAAAACAAAATATAGAAAAGGGCATGTGCGACACATGTTTTATGGGTCATTTTACTCATGGAATTCAATAGGCACACTCAATAAGTGATATGGACCACCTCTGGATGAATTTCAGGTCGAGGTCAGGTCAAGGTCAGGTCAAGCGAGGTCAAATTTTGAAGTTGGTTGTTAAGGCCTAAAAAGGTGTCTATTCGATGCAGTTTTTCACGGCGAATCGAATGGTGCTACTTTTGTTTCCGTACGAGGTCTAGAACTTCCAAAAAAATCCTTTTTCAAATTTTTTGTGTGTCGCGACGTCATAAAATTTTGAATAACTCCCACATTTTTAAACCGATTCTTCAAAAAATTGGTATGTAGGTGCACATAGACCACTTCTTTGACATATATTCCGGTTTTTTCGATAAACTCAAAATTTTGGATTTTATAAATATTTTCCCAAAAAAGTCAGTTTTTTTGAAAAATTTTGGCCAAAATCCAAAATTTTCAAGAAACCGAACCATTTAATAGACAAAGTAGAATCACGTATAACCTTTTTTGTTACGTCTTGATTCCTTTAAAAATGAAGATGTTAGCGGCGTTTGAAATTTTGCCGTTTTTGAGGCGAAAATGGCGAACATGACGTCACTAAAACGTCAATTTCTCAAAAAATTTCCGACGGATTTCGCTCAAATTTTCAGGGAACGTGTCAAATTGATGTATGATAAGGTACTGAAAGTTTGACGTCGCTGGCGTAACGCGTTTAGAAGTTATTGGCGAAAAACGGGAGGGGGGGGGGCAGATTCTGCCCCCCCCCAGCGGGGCGCGGGTCAAGTAATGCAACGTGCTCTCCTGTCGTTATGGATCAGAGAAAAGTTAGTATCTAATTGTAAAAGGTAGGAAAAAAGAAAAAGATAGCGTTTAGTTTAAGTTAGAAATCCGTAATAATCAAGATGTTTCAAATATACTTAACCAGGGCATAAAAATATCCAAAACTCAATAGCAACAAAATTGTATGTATTTTAGATAAATATTTGGTACGACTTTGAAGGAACATTTTTATTTTTTATTGAACACGTGGCATAAGTGAATATTTTTATTTTCTTGAAGAATAATTGCATCATTTTGATGATACGTCTTCTAACACTTTCTAACACTTCCCTCTGGGCTTGACACAAGTCTAGTTCAAACCTCGAGTCGCTATATTTTTTATCATTATCGTCTCTTTTAAATGAATGTTACTCTTCTTTTTATTGCATCGAAACGCATCAGTCTTCAAATCAATTTTATGTTGGACATTCTTCACGGTATGGTGGTGTAGGTTATTTACTTGCGGCTCTCACTATCTATGATTGATGTTTATTTGTTTAATGTTCACTCGAACACTCGTAAACGTCTATTTATGTTTACTTGTGCTACAAACATGTAATTAGAATATGGTTTTATTTCCTCACGAATTGCGAGACTTCATTTTGTATTCTTTGAGAGGGCAGGTCCATGATTCATCTAAAGAGGCTCATTTGTGATACCCAGCCCACCCTTTACACCTCTCAGCTCAGACTGTGGACCGGCGGAATGCTACGACAGACCACCAGATGGTCCAGACAGACCACCAGATGGTCCAGACAGACCAACAAATGGTCCTGGCGGACCGTCTGACAGCACTCAGGTCGGCATGCAGGGCTACCTCGGAGGCGCGCCGACCCGCCGACACGCTCGACTACCTGCTGGATCATCGGTTTCTGCGCAGAAAATTGATCTACAATGATAAATACAAACTGATCTTTTGCGCCGTACCAAAGGTAAGCTGCCTTGAATACAAGCTAGCGAAGCGAGGGAAGTCTTACGTAGAAAAGCAGAAGTTTTGACTTTTTTAGTTTTGAGTAGGTAAATATGAGCGCTGGCCTTAGCTACGCTTCTGCGAAGCTTATATCTCAGCAATCACTAAACCTATTCACTTGCGGTGATTTTTTATAGGTTATCTGCATCCCTTCTGACAAGTATTGGGCTATTCCCGATGCATGTGGGTGACCCCCTAATGCACGTGCTACGTGCAAAAGGAAAAGGAGTCGACAATTTAATACGAGCTACGTGTAAAGGCTGCCCACATATCCTGAATATTTCACTGCCGTAGGTCAACGGCCGCCGCCGCAATAAGCGCAACAAAGTAACTAACTACGTCGCACACGACGACGGCGGCGGCGAATTATTCAGAATCTATGCTATAGATAGATGGATAGATAGATAGATCGAGCCTCGAGGGCTCCGCTAGAAATGGATTGCCTAGCTAAATCAGCTTTCATATTCTCCTGTGCGTTCTTTAAAGGTAGTGTGCCAGCTTTCCTGGACCATATGGAGTTAATGACCCGGATAAGGAGAACCGGATTTTTAGAACTTATCCATACCTTCAAAACTTATGGAAACGTCTTAAATTCTTCAAATTTTGAGTACCCCAGTGCGAAATTCGCCCCGACGGGTTGTCGGTCGTACCCCAACCACATTTCACACCACTATGAACAATAAATGCACACACTAAAATCGCTATTACCGATAGGCTCATCCAATCAAGTTTCGATAAACCCGTTCATCATCATCTCCTGCGGTTTCGAACACGCCTGTTAGGTGGCTTCTGATGCTCGTCGAGGTCGGAATTTCCAAATACGCGTGGTGCGTCGGGCCGCGCGCTCTGACTTCGGCCAAGAAAAATGCGTCAGCTGATCATTGTCATTTCTGCCACTTGCGTGTGGTGTAATGGGGTCATAACTTAAGAGACGGCTGTTTCATATCAATTATTTTACATAAAATCATATTTCAAACCACAAATTAATGTTCGACAGCCAAATTTAAGAAACAATACCAATACAGGCTTACAGTTTAAGGCTCGACATTGTGTTGTCTACGATTAGACAGCTGATAACTCATTCCCGTACGTCGTATGGTCGTAACACTATAATGACCTTTGCTTATTGTCACAAGTGCGCCGCATTCGCGATTGTTGCCCGACGCCTGTTTGCAGGTGAGCCCACTACAGTTGTTATACATATCTAAAAACCGATAAACTTTTAGGCGAAAAAGGCACTATTCCAGGCCCATTTTTGATTTTTTTGCGATATTAGGTAAAAACAGAAGCTTCTTATCCTAGGAAAAATAAAACTGGAAATCTTTCAAAGGTGGCACACTACCTTTAAGAGCGACAGGCGTTCTGAAATATGCTGTGACAGATTAGAAAGACGAGTTTCATTTTCCATTTTGCGAAGAGCAGCAACGGCAGGCCGGACTTAAGACAATCGGGTGCCGAGTTCCCCCACTCCTGGCATGACACTATTGATCCCTCCACCGTTGATCAGCTGCCTGATTTTTGTCTCTGTTTCAGATCTCCTCCACGCGCTGGAAACACCTCCTCGGCACCCTGTCTGGGCAAATTCCCCCAAACAAGACCCTGGATGAGTTGAAAATGATGGATGTGAATGTCCATGGAGGCCGCGTGCACCATTTTCTGTCCGAGTTGCCCGCCTCCGAGGCACGCCGTCGTCTCGAGACATACACCTCGGCTGTGTTCGTGCGTCACCCCCTGGAAAGACTGGTATCGGCATTCCGGGAGAAGTACAAGGCCGAGAACTGGCGCCGCCCGTTTATATTCCGGACCGCCGTGCAGATACTGGCCCACGAGCAGAATCGCTCGACGGAGCAGGTGGCGGAAGAGGGACTGCCCCCACAGGTGACCTTTGAACAGTTTGCGCGATGGGTGGCGGACGCTCCCCCGTTTGATCCGGACGTTTCTTACCCCCCGGATGCCCTGAATATACACTGGCTACCCATGCATCACCAGTGTCACCCCTGTCTGTTGCCCTACTCGCTCTTGGGGAAGTTCGAGACAATGCATGAGGATGCCGAGCTGCTGTTCAAGATGACGAACATCACGACAGTGTCGCTGCCAAAAAGGACTAAGCCGTCGAGCACGGCATCGATAACAGGTGACTTTGTGAAATCGCTGACACCAGAGACGTTGAGACGAGTGATTAAGCACTTCTTGTTGGACTTTGTACTGTTTGGGTATAGGCCCGAATCCGTGCTGTCAGGCGACGACGAACTTCGTGATAGTGTTGCAAAGACGTTCAAAGGTTTGGTCGATGAGCTGTAATGAGTCTTGTGATATCCCAATCAAAATGATCTTTTAACCAGCGCCCCAATGGAGTATGCATTGTAACGCGCCCTACTGGGGGGGGGGGGGCTATTCATAGCCCCCCCTCCCAAACTCCGAAACTACTGGGCCGATTGTCAAAATTCAAACGGCGCCTTATAGCCCCGGAAAAACTGTCTCGTAAAAACCAATTTCACTGACTTCGAGGTCACCGATGACGTCACAGGTCAAGTCAAAGTAAAAATTATCAATGTTTGGCTTGTTAACAATAATTAGTGTGGTTGCCGGCTCGCAAGTCAGATCAGGCTAATTTTTCTTTGCACACTCGTGAATAGATGCTATACATACCATTAGGGTACCTAAGTTGTACTTTGATTTTCAGGTCAAGGCCAGGTTACGGAAATCTCACCGATATCATTCATTGGTTACGTGACACATGTTTGATGGACAATTTAGGCCATGGACTTCGATATCAGTGTCATCTATGTCATTTGAGGTCAGTTTGGGCTGAATTTAGCTAAGGTCAGGCCACTTTCAGGTCAAAAAAGGACCTTTTTTTAGTTGAAACTGTTCAACAAAAAAGGCGTCTATTCGATGCAGTTTCAGGCTTAAAGGGACCCTTCCACCTTCAAAAAAGTTAATGAATTGGCATGAAAGTGATGTCGCTCGGTTCAGAAAGAGCAAAAATGAATATCTACTAAATTTCATCGAAAACTATTCACCGGTTTTCAAGATATTAGACTTTTACTTTTGTTTACTTTTTGGGATCTCCGCTGTTCCTAGCGACTTTATTTGAAAGTGCGGCATTTGTTGCGCGCAAAGCAGCATATACCACCGCGTGCTGCCAAATGTTTTAGTAAAAGATTTAAAAATCGTTAGATCTCCGCTGACGTCACAAATTCTAAGGGGGCATACCAATGCATTAGCCCCTTAGAATCCGAAAACTGCAAGTTTGAAATTCCATATCTCCGAATTAAAGCATTTTTCGATGTTGTGAATGCCCAAACCGGTATTTTCAGGCCATGGCCACCAATTTGGCTATCTCAACTCAAAACTAATGTTAAGGTGGGAGGGTCCCTTTAAGCTCAGGAACACGATGGTGCTATTAATATTGGTGTATGATGTTAAGAACGTACTGTAAATTTTTTTTGAAAAATTTCTAACAGTGAAATTTTGACTATAATGCGTATAGCTTAACTATTTTTAAAGGAAAAGTGCCACCTTCGTGAAATATGAAGATATCGTTGCTTTTCATTTTGACATTATTATTTTTCATGTTCTTTTTAAATCTGGTGCCAGAAGTGCATAATTCGCAAAAAAGTATGTCAAACTATTTAACATATTGGTACTACGTTTGTACTCTCTACCGCACCTTCTGTATGATGTCATAGCGATGACATCACACTCAAGCCAATCAGCCTTCAGAAGACAGTCTCGTCGGCCTGTGTCAGATTAGCTGATTGGTTAAAGCTGAGCTGATTGGAGCTGATTGGTTAAAAACCAAAGCCTCGCCGCGGGTGGCTGTATTAGAGGATAAGAACGCATTCCTGGCATATTTTCTTTTAAAATTGCCGATACCTACAAATGGAGGCCGAAATCGGCCGTAAGGTGGGACACTCTCGGGGTTTTCGGACACGGGCTACAAGATGGCCATCTCAGTTTCAAACCCCATGTTAAAGGTGACCCTTTTCCTTTAAAGAGGTCTGGCAAAAACCTGCTAGCGTACAGTAGCGGCGGAACACCTTCAATCAAAGGGGGGCACTGCCGACTTTTGGTCCCATTCTTTCCATGCAACGCCCATAGGACTGTTGTGTATTGAAAGTCGTCTGCCCAAAAGTGCACGAACCGCGCGCGACAAATAATGTGAAATTGAAGATCAGCGAGTTTGTGGATTGAAATCCGAATTTGTAATCGGAGCTATTCGTATTGTTTGTATCTTGATTGGTGCTTCGGCAATATAAACGAATTTGTTAAAGTTGTCTAAGTCCTCGATTTATAACATGGTGCCCAAACCCGGGAACTATATTGCCGAAATTAAGATAGGTCGACATATCTTGTGTTTAAAGGTAGTGTGCCAGCTTTCTTGGACCGTATGGAGTTAATGGCCCAGATAAGGAGAACCGGATTTTTAGAACTTATCCATACCTTCAAAACTCATGGAAACGTCTTAAATTCTTCAAATTTTGAGTACCCCAGTGCGAAATTCGCCCCGACGGGTTGTCGGTCGTACCCCAACCACATTTCACACCACTATGAACAATAAATGCACACACTGAAATCGCTATTACCGATATGCTCATCCAATCAAGTTTCGATAAACCCGTTCATCATCATCTCCTGCGGTTTCGAACACGCCTGTTAGGTGGCTTCTGATGCTCGTCGAGTTCGGAATTTCCAAATACGCGTGGTGCGTCGGGCCGCGCGCTCTGACTTCGGCCAAGAAAAATGCGTCAGCTGATCATTGTCATTTCTGCCACTTGCGTGTGGTGAAATGGGGTCATAACTGATAAGACGGCTTTTTCATATCAATTATTTTACATAAAATCATATTTCAAACCATAAATAATGTTCGACAGCCAAATAAAAGAAACAATACCAATACGGGCTTACAGTTTAACCCGCGCCCTGGTGGGGTCTGTTTATAACGCGACCTGGTGGGGGGGGCTATTTTTTGCCCCCCCCCCTCGTATCTCCGAAACTACTGGACGGATCCGCAAAATTCAAACGGCGTTCGAAAGGCCTGTCAAATTTGTCGAGGGAAACCAAATTTCATTGACCTCGGGGTCACCGATGACGTCACAGGTCAGGTCAAAGATGAAATGTTTCACCGTTCACGGGTCATCTAGGGAATGCGCTATAACACCGAAGAAAACGCATTTTGTCGAGAATCAGCGATAGGGCGTCAGTTGCCTAGTACATATATTGCTATAAGAGGTCACTGACATTACCAGGTCAGGTCACAGGTCAGGTCACCAAGGGTCACAGGTCAGGTCACATGAACCTAACTTTAGGTACTAAGGTTGTGCGATGCATGTTTTATGGCCAATTTTTCATTTCCAACTCAATGGTGTTGGTTATAAGACTATCAGGTACGGCTTAGGTCACTTTCTGGTGGAGGTCAGGTCAAGGTCAGGTCAAAAAAGGTCAAATTTCAAAGTTGATATTTTTGCATAAAATGGGTATTGATTCGATGCAGCTCGTCACGGGGAGTCTAATGGTGGTCTTTGTTTTGCGTTACGAGGTCTAGAATTGCTAAAAATTGAGTTTGAAAATTTGACGTCATCAATTTTGAACAGTTTTTTTCGCTGTAACTTGGCCAAAAAAAGAGGTATCGATCTCAAATTTGGTATGTAGATAGAAGGCGGTAAGGACTATCACATATATTCCGGTTTTTTCGAAATTCAAAAAACGTTTTGGATTTTTCGGCAATTATAATCAAAAAATCTATTTTTTGATTTTTGGGGTCAAAATCCAAAAATTTTAAAAATCCGAGATAGCAGTTTTGTAGCCCTGTCAATTCTACAGCTTTTATGTCTTTATCGTTTTTCTGTATTTGCAAAGCTATAGGCCTGACAGCTCTTCCCGCGAAACCCTTTTTTGGGTCGAAAACGGCAGAACATGACGTCACTCTGACGTCATTTCCGGCCAACCTATCATAGCCTTTGGAAAAATTTTTGGTCACAATGTGTAAAATTGATGTCCGGGAGGGTACTGAAAGTTTGGTGACGATCGGCGCAGCGGTTCTGGAGATATATCGAAAAGTCTGGAGGGGGGGGGGGGGCAAAAAATAGCCCCCCCCCCCCACCAGGGCGCGGGTTAAGGCTCGACATTGTGTTGTCTACGATTAGACAGCTGATAACTCATTCCCGTACATCGTATGGTCGTAACACTATAATGACCTTTGCTTATTGTCACAAGTGCGCCGCATTCGCGATTGTTGCCCGACGCCTGTTTGCAGGTGAGCCCACTACAGTTGTTATACATATCTAAAAACCGAAAAACTTGTAGGCGAAAAAGGCACTATTCCAGGCCCATTTTTGATTTTTTTGGCGATATTAGGTAAAAACAGAAGCTTCTTATCCTAGGAAAAATAAAATGGGAAATCTTTCAAAGGTGGCACACTACCTTTAAGCATGACGACAATCGCTGAATTAAGGCGTGGACGAGCAGCATCTCGAACCTGGCTTAAACGATCCATTGCGAAAATAGAGAAGCTCATCGACACTGAATGTGAAGAAGAAGAACTTCGAAGTGCTCCTACAGAGCTGGACAAGCGAACGTCAAATGTGGACGCGTTCCAAGAGAAGATCGAACTTGTGATTAACGACACCGAACTTGAAGCCGATGTAGAAGAGGCTGCCGAAGTGAGAGACGGTGCGTCAGGGGAGGCATTAGGCCGACTGAACTCAGTTCGTAGCGAGCGATTAGAGCGGTTCTGGCGTGTGTGGCGTGACGAATATGTACGAAACCTGCCAGCTATCGTTCCCAAGTTTGGAACCAGAGGCAATGTAAAGCTCGGCAGTGTAGTGATCATCAGGCGGGACGATGCTCCGCGTTTGACATGGCCTATGGACACGGTTGAAAAATTGTATCATGGACCGGATGGTGTGGTTCAGTCCGTGCAGGTCCGCACCAGTGATGGGCGCCGCACATGCTGTGCGGTTCAGCGACTACACAACCTGGAGCTGGTGTAGGAGAGCAGAGCGATAGCAGTACAGGCAGCGCTCGGTAGCCCGACTGTTACAGCCGAGTGCTAGAGCAGAGGTGGAAAGACAGTGTTTGTTGATTGTGACATGTGCTCTGTAAACTGTATCAGTTTTGCATCTAGGGACTGACATGTGTTGCAGTAGGTAGGTATGTGATTGGTCCACTCAAACCTTCTGCAACGGGGGGACTATGTTGTGTATTGAAAGTCGTCTGCCCAAAAGTGCACGAACCGCGCGCGACAAATAATGTGAAATTGAAGATCAGCGAGTTTGTGGATTGAAATTCGAATTTGTAATCGGAGCTATTCGTATTGTTTGTATCTTGATTGGTGCTTCGGCAATATAAACGAATTTGTTAAAGTTGTCTAAGTCCTCGATTTATAACAAGGACTAACGTTAAAATGCCAAAATCAAAGGGGGGCAATGTGCCCCGGTGCCCTCCCCGTTCCGCCGCCTATGCTAGCGTAGATCATGGGCATGTGTTCTATTAAACATATTTCCGTTTTTTAATTACAAAACCTTAAAACAATGATTACATACAAATTTTGAGAATTAATATATATATATTTTTTCGGAATTTTTAGATCGCTGAAAATACGGGATAGCAGTTTCATAGCCCTGTGTATTCTAAATCCTCTCGTGCAAATAAATTGGATCATAGCTTAAAAACTGGGCTCTTGAGAGCGATTGCCGTAGTTCAATGTTTTGCATCGAAATCGGCCAAACATGACGTCACTCTGACGTCATTACCGGCCGATCTATGGTAGTTACTAAGTTCTTGTTTCAATACAAGGTGTCAGATGCAACCCAAGTCCCAAGGTATACTAAAAGTTTCACGTTGACAGATCTAGAGGTTTAGAAGTTATTGCAGAGAAACGAAAGAGGGCTATGAATAGCCCCCCCCCCCCCCAGTGGAGCGCGGGTTAATCAATAATCTGTTAGTCATTGCCACAGTTGCTACCTGACCTGGGTCAAAGTGGCACTGGGAAACGTCACGGAACTGTCCACAAAGTTAATGTAATGTTTATGTGAATGGCCCCTTGGGTTGTTTATAGCTGGCACGCGCCTATTACTTTAAAAGCACGAATAGCTAAATCCTGTTTCAGGGCCCTGTTTTACGGCACGACGCTACAGTGCACCGTACGCGTATCGCTGTGTTAAGTTACAATGGAAACATCAACAAACTCTGACGCCCTCATTGTAGAGTAGAGCGTTCGAATTTGTGGTGCGGATTTTTGTGATGTGTTGTTATTTATTCTCTACTAGAGGGACAGCATTACGCGCAGCGTAATAAATCAATTTTCATTAAAATCGGCCCAGTAGCGGCCGAGTTATTGCCAGAATAAATTTGGCGTCTCCTCCTGGCCGGCGGTGCCCTGTTCCGGTATTCATTGCCAAAGGTCAGTGACCTTCCGGCTCTGATTTCACCCAGTTTTGGAAGCGAAGAAACTGAGCCTAAGGCGCGTGCCGTCTGCTCGGCGCCGGCCGCGGCCCAAAATCCCGCAAAGATGCGCCCGCCACGTGCAAACCGGCGAGCGCACCCCCACCAAAATTTAATACAACAAACAGATGCACGCGTCCGACTTAAGTCCAAAATTTCACCCCCGTAGCCCGCACCGTTCCGGAGCAATAGCCCGCCAAGCGTGACTGACGCGTTACATACATACATACATACATACATACGGACATTTTGATTTTTATATATGTGACTAGGTGCCGAGCATTACGCGCAGCGTAATAAATCAAGTTTCATTGCAATCGGCCCAGTAGCGGCCGGGTTATGGCCAGAATAAATTTGGCGTCTCCTCCTGGCCGGCGGTGCTCTGTTCCGGTATTCATTGCCAAAGGTCAACGACCTCCGACTCTGTTTTCCCTCATTTTCGCAGCGAACAATCTGAGCCTAGGGCGCGTGCCGTCTGCTCGGCGCCGGCCGCGGCCCAAAATGCTGCAAAGATGCGCCCGCCACGTGCAAACCGGCGAGCGCACCCCCACCAAAATTTAATACAACAAACAGATGCACGCGTCCGACTCGGCGCAAAAATTTCACCTCCGTAGCCCGCACCGTTCCGGAGCAATAGCCCGCCAAGCGTGACTGACGCGTTACATACATACATACATACATACATACATACGTACAGACGTTTTGATTTTTATATATGTAAATTATCTTTACTACGACTGATATTTCTTATGGTAGCATGGCGTGTCGAGTTAGGGTGTGCCGTTAAAAGGCAGCATTTGTTTGAACATCCAATTCGTTCTTATTTAGGCGTTTGGGGAGTTCGGTGCCGTCCAGTTCGCCGTTCCTTCTCTACCCTTCCCTTCCCTTGCTCCCCCCAAGTGCCGATGTTTAATAAATGTGTTTTGTTGTTGACTTGTTGTTGTTGTTGTTGTTGATGTTGCGGTGGCGACGGTAAGGCACGTCCGAGGGACGAAGTTTCCCACAGTCGATACTGCCATGGAAACCCAATAGCGAGACACGGGTAGCGCGCTGTAGCGTCGTGCCGTGAAAAGGGGCCCGGCTATGAAACACGGTGCTCGCCACCTGACGGCAATGAGCATTCACTAAAGCTTCGCCGCGCTGCCGTTACGCTCACTTCATGCCGTTACTCACTACCTATGTAAGTACAGGTCTCGCGAGATTAAGCGGTAGGTTTTGCACTTTTACATTTCCGGTTATATCTGAGAAACTAATCGATCTACGCTGAAGCCATTTTACACGATCATGGCCGGCTTGTTACCCAACAAGTCGATCGCATCTTCAACACTTAAAAGCTTAAGACGACGAAGATATAGCCTGAAGTACACTAAATTTTCTAGGTGCAAAACCTACCGCTAAAACCCGCGAGACCTGTACATAGAGGTGATATTAATTTAATAGATTATAGCTATATGCATAGGTAGCGACGCTATTATAGCGTCGTTACGAACCGACCGTGGCACGGTTTAACCCTAGAACGCCTAGGGGGGGGGGGGGTTGTATCAACCCCCCCCCCCCTGAGGTTTTTTCAAAGTGCACGCTAAACGGCTTGTCGTAGCGGGCTGAAATTTTCAATAGCCTATGGGGCAACCTTTGCGCATCTTTTGCCGAAAAAAATTGATCGGGTCATGTCAGGTCACGGAGTTATGACGTCATAAGAGGTACAGCCTCCGGCCGGATTTTCACAAACTGAGTGCCAACGCCCGAGGTTTCCTGCCGGTGGTACAGACATCGGTTGATGGATCGTGATGAAACTTCCCATGCATGTTGGGGCAAGTATTGGCTATCATATGGTATAAGAAATTTGACCGGGTCAGGTCAGGTCACGGAGCTATGACGTCACAAGAGGAACAGCGTCCGGTACTATTTTTGAAAAGCGCCCGAACCACTATTTTGCTAATTCTTGTCACCTCAATGGGAATACGCAGCAATATTAGCTTCTATAGGGAGCAAATGGACCTCCCAAATCCAAAAATACAATCAGATTTCAAAAATTTAAATTTTGATTTTTCGAATTTCTGCCGCCGACTGTAACCTTGCCGACTTCCGGCGCTCCCAACGCGCCATTTTTAGAGCTAGGGAAACGAAATACATACCAAACGATAGAGAATTGATCAAGGAACACGATAGTGAAGGTTTCAAGTCGATATCTCCCACCGTTTTGCCGCAATCGCCGCGGAAAGTTGAAAAAAGTCCATTTTTCCGAAAATTTGACCTTTGACCGGTCAAAAGTAGGTCAAATGTTGACCTAGGACCAAAAAATATACCACCAATCGCGAGATCTCGTTGAGAGCAATCCGTTGGTTTTTTCCGCTAAGCTCTACGACCTTCCGTTTCGAAACGCCAGGGGGGGGGGGTCGTAACAACCCCCCCCCCCCTGGTCGTTCGTGTTATGAGAAATGGCCTGGTCGTGCGAGGGTTAATAGTCCTGGTTCGCAGATAAGTTTATGTAAAGTTTCACATCTTAGGGGGATCAGTAAACCAATAAAGTCATCATGTTTCTGAGCATATGCATAATTTAATTCCCTCCTTCTGTATGGGTAACCGAGCGAACAACATGACATAGTTGTAAGCAAGGCCATGTTGTAAGTCGTAGTGTTGTGAATAAGTGTGAGTGAATCTGTGCGTGAGTGAACAGTTAGATGAACTACAGACTCGGATTGTAGCTACACTCCTCCGTTACCGATATTTTCAGCCTCCAGGATCAGCCCATCGTCATTTTCACAGTCGAGACTGAAGGCTATCCCGCCACCAGGCAACCGTGAAGGACAATTAAAGGGACTATCCCACCTTCTAAAATGTTGTTAAAACCAGTTAAATTGTGCCCGACTTTATAGATTGGATGACCAGGAACACGGTTCTGGCATTTATTTTTCATTAAACATCTTAGGCTTCCCATATTCCAAACACAAACTTTCAAATATGTGACGTCACAGCCCAAAATTACCTCCTTCCCCAGGCCACATTACTGTCATAAAGCTGATTCTTTTTACTCTGTAGGCACCACAACAAAGTTCAGACCAAGTTTTAAGCGATTTTTCAACGAACAAACCCATTTAAATCAGAATGACTAAGCGAGGTGACGTCACACTAACGGTCGCTCCATGTTGAAGATAGGGCCTTGTACAAGGCTCATTTTCAAATGAAGGGAACGAATTTCTTCAACACCAAGAGGCCGCGGGGGTTGCAACCTAGATAGATAGTGGTTTCTGAACCTCGCCGCAAACTTGGCTATCTCAACTCAAACCCCATGTTAAAGGTGGGATAGTCCCTTTAATAAACACGGAAAGAGCACTACCGTTCCCGTGTGACGGTCTCTGTCACTGAGACATGTACATAGGTATCAGTCGGCGGTCGACGCAGTCTTAAGGTCATGCCTACCTCTCTTTGCCATCATCTCATTGTTAAGCTGAAAAACGAAGTCTGGAATTCGACAGAGAAGCATCAAGCCTGTCTCTGTCAACCAAGGCCATAGGCGCATCCAAAAAGGCGGTCTCGGACGCTGGAGGTTGTTTTCCCGAGGAAGTTTGTCCACATTCATAAAACTTCTAGGAATTCAAGTGTTCATCAACTGTTGTGAGTGTGCGGCAAACTGCAAACTGTTCCAATAAAAGAGCTTCAGTTTTGCTTCTTTTACATTAAGTCGACACAGTTATATCTATTTCAGATTCCACGAGGGGACATTTGCCCAGAATGCCCCCCCCCCCCCCCTCCCCTCTTCCATCCCAACCCTCATTGGATCCACCAGTGACCATGCCAAATCAGCGTCAGCACTCAATTTCTGACAACTCGTGCGTACCTACCAAGCGACAGCCTGGCGAAGCTTTAGTTTGTGCTAGCTACCGCCAGGTGGTGATAATCGTCTTGCATGTCATGTTACACCTGGGTGTGTGATTACTGCTGCGAAGTGTGATACAATCATTTCTGCCCATTTCAGCGACATGATCTTTTATAAATATACCTATATGCTTTACGTTATGCTGCAGCCGCCAGTCAGAGCAGCGGAGCATTGGGTTTCCATGGAGACATCAACAAACTCGGACGCCCGCAACGCTGAAGCGTCAAGCTGAATTCGCTTCAAACGCCGCACCAATACCTACAGCAGCCCGATCGCGGCGCAGCGCACCGCGCGCAGCGTTGGGCCGCGCTGAAACACGGCTCAGTTGGAGCCTGTTTATTTGTTTGTTTTGTTGGGTTAGGCCCTTTCAGTCTGACGAGACCATTTCGGGGCCGGAAGGATGATAGGAATTATGTAGGGGGGAGACATTGGTCTGGGCAGACACACTAGAGTCGCCGGGGCTGAGCCCATCCGAATGTACAGGTCTCGCGGGTTTTAGCGGTAGGTTTTGCACCTAGAAAATTTAGTGTACTTCAGTACACTAAATTTTCACTACAAGTACCTATGCATAGCTATATGCATAGGTAGCGACGCTATTATAGCGTCGTTACGAACCGACCGTGGCACGGTTTAACCCTAGAACGCCTAGGGGGGGGGGGTTGTATCAACCCCCCCCCCCCCTGAGGTTTTTTCAAAGTGCACGCTAAACGGCTTGTCGTAGCGGGCTGAAATTTTCAATAGCCTATGGGGCAACCTTTGCGCATCTTTTGCCGAAAAAAAATTGATCGGGTCATGTCAGGTCACGGAGTTATGACGTCATAAGAGGTACAGCCTCCGGCCGGATTTTCACAAACTGAGTGCCAACGCCCGAGGTTTCCTGCCGGTGGTACAGACATCGGTTGATGGATCGTGATGAAACTTCCCATGCATGTTGGGGCAAGTATTGGCTATCATATGGTATAAGAAATTTGACCGGGTCAGGTCAGGTCACGGAGCTATGACGTCACAAGAGGAACAGCGTCCGGTACTATTTTTGAAAAGCGCCCGAACCACTATTTTGCTAATTCTTGTCACCTCAATGGGAATACGCAGCAATATTAGCTTCTATAGGGAGCAAATGGACCTCCCAAATCCAAAAATACAATCAGATTTCAAAAATTTAAATTTTGATTTTTCGAATTTCTGCCGCCGACTGTAACCTTGCCGACTTCCGGCGCTCCCAACGCGCCATTTTTAGAGCTAGGGAAACGAAATACATACCAAACGATAGAGAATTGATCAAGGAACACGATAGTGAAGGTTTCAAGTCGATATCTCCCACCGTTTTGCCGCAATCGCCGCGGAAAGTTGAAAAAAAGTCCATTTTTTCCGAAAATTTGACCTTTGACCGGTCAAAAGTAGGTCAAATGTTGACCTAGGACCAAAAAATATACCACCAATCGCGAGATCTCGTTGAGAGCAATCCGTTGGTTTTTTCCGCTAAGCTCTACGACCTTCCGTTTCGAAACGCCAGGGGGGGGGTCGTAACAACCCCCCCCCCCCCTGGTCGTTCGTGTTATGAGAAATGGCCTGGTCGTGCGAGGGTTAATAGTCCTGGTTCGCAGATAAGTTTATGTAAAGTTTCACATCTTAGGGGGATCAGTAAACCAATAAAGTCATCATGTTTCTGAGCATATGCATAATTTAATTCCCTCCTTCTGTATGGGTAACCGAGCGAACAACATGACATAGTTGTAAGCAAGGCCATGTTGTAAGTCGTAGTGTTGTGAATAAGTGTGAGTGAATCTGTGCGTGAGTGAACAGTTAGATGAACTACAGACTCGGATTGTAGCTACACTCCTCCGTTACCGATATTTTCAGCCTCCAGGATCAGCCCATCGTCATTTTCACAGTCGAGACTGAAGGCTATCCCGCCACCAGGCAACCGTGAAGGACAATTAAAGGGACTATCCCACCTTAAAATGTTGTTAAAACCAGTTAAATTGTGCCCGACTTTATAGATGGATGACCAGGAACACGGTTCTGGCATTTATTTTTCATTAAACATCTTAGGCTTCCATATTCCAAACACAAACTTTCAAATATGTGACGTCACAGCCCAAAATTACCTCCTTCCCCAGGCCACATTACTGTCATAAAGCTGATTCTTTTTACTCTGTAGGCACCACAACAAAGTTCAGACCAAGTTTAAGCGATTTTTCAACGAACAAACCCATTTAAATCAGAATGACTAAGCGAGGTGACGTCACACTAACGGTCGCTCCATGTGGAAGATAGGGCCTGTACAAGGCTCATTTTCAAATGAAGGGACGATTTCTTCAACACCAAGAGGCCCGGGGGTTGCAACCTAGATAGATAGTGGTTTCTGAACCTCGCCGCAAACTTGGCTATCTCAACTCAAACCCCATGTTAAGGTGTGGATAGTCCTTTAATAA
>NW_024884032.1:0-28145 GCF_019059575.1 Amphibalanus amphitrite | reverse complement strand
ACCTGACCTCGCTGTGACCTGACCTGTATCAGTGACCTCAGATAGCAAAGTATGTGTTTGACGAACAATGTACCATCGATGGTTTTCAATAAATTACCAATTTACACGATTTCACACACATTTCTTGAAATGCCTGTGAACGGTGAAAATCTGACCTTTGACCTGACCTGTGACGTCATCGGTTTGACCTAGGTCAATGAATTTGTTCACAAGATAGTTCACGGGTGGGGCTATTGAGCGCCGTTTGAATTTTGAAAATCGGCCAGTAACTTTCCGAGATCTTAGGGGGGGGGGGGGCGAAACGCCCACCCCCCCCCTACGGGTGGTAGGGTCCGCCGGTAGCCCTACGGGGCGCGGGTTAGGGACAGTGCTCTATCAATCACCTGCCTGACCCATTGGCCACAAAAATAACCTCACCAATACAAACGGTAAGGTAATCACGGCAACGGCGGACCAAAGAAGCGCAAGAAAGCCTTCCCCTCTACTCCCTCCTCTCTCTCTCTCTCTCTCTCTCTCTCTCTCTCTCTCTCTCTCTCTCTCTCTCTCTCTCTCTCTCTCTCTCTCTCTCTCTCTCTCTCTCTCTCTCTCTCTCTCTCTCTCTCTCTCTCTCTCTCTCTCCCTCTCTCTCTCTCTCTCTCTCTCTCTCTCTCTCTCTCTCTCTCTCTCTCTCTTCCCGCCCCTCTTTCCTCTAGACACACACCAAGACGAGGCCTGAGGGTGCATCTGTTTTCTGAGACCGTTACCAGTCACACGCCACACGTCGATCTCTGGGCTGTGCGTGACATTGTTTGCGGGAAACGGCACGGCCTTTGTATCGGTAAAACGGGAAAAACAGCCAGGAACTATAGTCTGGCAAGCCTAAGAAAGAATGGATTAGAAGTGCTGTGGACACTGATGCATGCGCATTTATATTGTGAGAGCATATTTTCTCTCACAACTTTTCACACAAATTTCTCCAAGACATGCATTTCAATTGCTCACAACACGTGCAAAGTGATCCAGGCGCTTTAACTTCATTCTTTCCACAGTGTATATAAAATTCTTTCTTAGGTTTGCCAGACTTTACATAGTTGAAGGGTGGATTTGGATGCGGTCATGGAACTACGTCGCTAAAACATATGGTAAAAGGTCTAGTCAACTTCTGTTCAAGAGATATCATCACAACTCATCCTTGTGGTTTAACTTATTCACAAATTCGCGTGGATAGTCGTGATATGATCTGTGTACGAAATAATGTTATGGTTTTCCTATCCTAGGTGTACTATCTTGATTCTGAAGTCGGATCTAATATCCTGCATTTCCTTTAACTGTCGCGAGTCACTGGTAATGCATCACGTCCAGAAATACATTAACATTTAACATGACTTATCACTATGTAGACTGGTGGAGCTCACTTTATGCACAATTCCCCACCTTACAAGTCGCCAGGGTGGGTTGGAGTTCAAGAAATAGTGACGGAGCACAACTTTGACCATGTGAAACCACACATCGCCGTGTATTACTTGGTAGCCCACAGCATTATGTGATTGTTTTGCTATGTAATTAAAATATAATGTATTATGCAATTCACACAGCTCTGCAAATTGGACCGTGTACATAATGTGCGTGAAATGAAGTAATGCTTGTTGACAGTTCCTAAAATAGGTAGGGAACTAAAACATCACACTGCCCAGTCAATGAATGGAATGAACTGGGTTTCAATAAGATTTTCATTTTCTGACACGGATCTAATCCAAAAGCATTGGTATGGTATGGTATGGTATTTGTGGCTTACGGGCCACCACAGCGTCCTGTATTTGGGCCCGGTTCTGTCGTCCGTCTTCGTTGTTCAGCCGTCCGTTGTCTTGAAGTCTTGAAGTCCCAAAAGCATCAACAGATATTTCATTTTATCTCTTTGACTAACCTGCGCCATATGTCCCGCACTGTTTAGGTATTCACGACAAGGCTAAAATCGGAACCCCTTGAGCAGGTGGCAAAGCACAACAAGCACGCGTCAAAGCAGCTCAAAGTCATCACTGTGTCTTTGAAATGGAAATACCTTGGATAATATGCATTGGCAGCCTTTGCGGTGTCTTCTAATTTTGAACGAGTCGCCAAGGCGAAATCTTGTGATGTGCCGAAATCTCCAATTTACGACGTTTGGTATCATGCATGCTGATACTGGTGTTGGCAAATGCGTATCCAAGGCAGAGAAACGATTCCTGGAAATGTCAATAAATATGCTCAAATGTGCCAAAACCATTTTTCATTCAGCCATAGTCGCTTGCAGCTGGTCAGTGATGCCGAACCAGCGCACTATGTTTTAACTTTGGACCAAAACTGGCCAGGGCTCATAACTAAGAAACTATATGAGATACAGACGTGTTTTTGGGCTCAAACGAAACGTTGGAGACTAAGGATCATTTAAAGTGCAAAATGTGTCGGACCAGATGCTTATGTACTTGTTTATGACGTCACACGTGTCACGAAACATATAAAAATATTGTCATGTTCTAGCTATGAATGCACGAACATTTAGGTATCTATAAAATTAGAATAATCGCAAGTCTTAGCAAGGCTCATCGACGAGGCAAGTCAAGTTTGGGGACATGACCTAGTTAATTAGCGTTGATGACCTCAGGTGACCTTGAATGTTCTTATAGTTATAAGACTTATTCATATAGGACCTACAATCTTTATATTTATTTCAAAAACATTTTTAAACGTATGTTTTGATATCAACTTGATGTTAACTCGGTCTCCACTTTAGTAAGTCCAGAGTCTTGTATGTTTTACGTCACATGACGTCAGGGGCGGATCCAGCATATCCGTTTGGAGAGGGCAAATGTTTCCGACCCATTCGGCGACCCCGACCCACCGCCGCGCTGGTGACTTTACAACGCTTCACCACGTCTGCAATCTGCATGCGTGTAGTTCAGGGATTTCCATCTGTTATCAGCATACCGACCTAAATAATGAGCAGCGAGCGGTCAGCTCCATCCCTCAGAATGGTTGTGACGGAAAGACCTGCTTTTCGTCCAGATAGGCATCGACGCCGTATTTTGTTTATCATCACCAAAAGCTTTGGGAGTGGAAAAGGATAGTCTTGCCCACACGACTCAGCAATGGGGAGGGCAAATACCCTCTATGCCCTTCACTGGATCCGCCATTGCATGACGTGAAATGGTAGAATGTATCCCAAAACTTCTTACCAATTCCTATTGTATGGTGCGTTATGTAACATGCAACGTGCACGTAAAAGCACTTCATTGCCATACTAACTGGCGCTTACTGCTGCAAACGGATACTTTTTCATAAAGGTGGACAGCACTAATGACACCATACCACCTACGTCGAACGTGTTAATACTGGCTGAAGAGGCCGATGGTAACTCTGCCGATCATCGTGATCAGCGATGCGTGCTATGGCTGGTCTCATACAATCACTTTTCAGTTCACAGTCCCATCGCAAACTGGGCACAATGAATATTTTATTGCGCTCCATCAGGTACTAAGATATGTTTATAAACTATCAAGCAAGCATGTGTAGCGACCATACAGCTCCAGAGCCCATCTATGAATTTCCTGCAATAGCCATGGAGTGGAAAGTTCCTGTTATAGACCTATAGGTACTATTTACACCGATAATGCTGTTGATATTTAAGAAATGTATATTTCATAGGAATGCTAGCAGTTTTTGAATGAACAACTGTCACTCACCGACATTGTCCGGTCTCCGGTTCCGGAGACCCTTTGTTTTCTTCTCGCGACACATGAAAATGCAACTGGCACGTGTCGTGGGGGGTCGTGCCGTCAGCTGATTACGCCCCAGGGCACGGCAGGTCGCACACAGGTCGGCGACCTTCCATTGGCCACCAACTCGTCACAATAGACGAGAGAATGAACAAGGAGTACTAGCATTTTCCCTTAACGCACGCTAGAGCCCGTCCCATGGCTCAGCAGGAACAGACATGACTCATTCAAAAAAGTGTTCACCCCCAACACCGGCGCACTCAGGCGCAGCTGAAATTTTGAGGACATGTAGACAACTCCATGACCTACAGTGTGGTGGTAGTCTGAGACCGTACACCAGCGTACAATTTTTTGTAGCTCTAAAAGAACATTTACATTTTTCAAAAAAGTGTGCCAATGTAAGGGCTGACGAAAATCAATAAATGTAACACCTATATGCATTATAATTATATAAATTATGACTCATTACAAAGCCAAAAGTTCGCGCTATCGTTTGGTACCCAAATTATATAGTTTTGTCAATCCAAAGCTCGAAGATGTTGACGTGAAGCAAGGCGACTGTTTCTGCGCTTGTTCGCCGAAGTTTAGCTTTTGAGAGTTGTCTGACTTTGTTGAACTTTTTCAACCTTTTTAAAAGTAAAGAGAATAAAAGCTTCCGTCGTTAAAGATGCTCTGATCATTTTTGAACACGATAGTGGCCAAATGAAAACGTTTAAAAATAGTCGATATTTCGCGTCCTGGCCAGTTTTTGGCCAGAGTTAAAACACGGTGCAGCGTTCCACACTGCTCAACATAGTTTCAAAAGAATTAATGAGTGTACTGAAGAGAATATTTAAAGTTTCATCTCCCAAATGCGTTTTAAAGAACATAAGAAATAGTAGCCTATTCTAAAATCTCGCCCAGCCAGGGGTTGATCCAGCCCTCTGCCCATTTTTCCCCAAATTTTACGTTCTCTCGGTTTTTCATGTTTACATTTTTTCCTACTTTTCACTGAGCCAATCGCCAGGGGTTGTCGCTTCCACCTGCCGGTCGTATTATTTGAATGTCTTGGACGGGAGAGGGTTGGGAAACTAGGTAGGTCATGTCTCTATTTAATGAAACTGTAAAACATGAAAAATTAAACTTGATTTAATTAAAAGCCCAGCAGCTGTCAGTTTGACGTTAGTATGCTAAATTGAAGAAATACTAAATTAAGAAATTGGTATCCGATTAACAGCTATAGCGGCTCGACCCGTCCGCCACCCGCTCATCATTTGACTGCCGTCAAGCCACCCCCTCGATAAAAACCGAGTCGCACCTCCGATGACGTCACAGACCCCCAGTGACGCCACATGACTAATGCGACTGGCTAGTGGCCGGTGACACGGGTGGCTGGTTGCAGCGGAAAGTGGCAGTACGAAAACGGTAGCCTCTGAGAAGACGGCAAGTAGTCTTATAGTCTCTCTTCCGATGGTATCCGATAGCCAGCTTGTTCTGTAAGCGAAAAGGCATGCTCCCGGTTTTTACGTTTTTGTAGTTCAGATCATTCTAGTTTTTATAAATACAAATAGAAAATAATGTAAATGAGTAGTACATCCAGTTTAAGTCTGAGCATATCGGTAAAGGTAATTAATTATTTAAAAAAGTGTTTAATGTGTATACATTACACATTCAGGAAATATGTACATAAATGTTACCAGTCCAAGCCACTTAAGCCGCGCTTGCCAAAAATACTTACCGCGATGAACATTTATCAACTCCAGCTAAAGGCAACGGGAACGACCACTTTCACCGAACGAGTCGTTCTATTTTATTATGAAAATAGAACTAAATCCTGGTTGGGTTGAATTTTATTTGTGTCCAGAACACCAAAAGCCATCGTTTTGCAGTCACGTGTAGCCTCTATCTCTTTTCTCGGCCACTGGATATCCGAACAGCAGCGGCGCAGTAACCGCAGACGATTGATGTGAAAGCACTCCCGATGTACAAAAACTTTGCGATGGTTTATTGATGCTTCCCGAGGGTGATAGACATAGGTTCATGGGGTAGAAAAGAGAGCGTTCACGGTCGGAGGGAATGGAAAGTTTTTTTTAAGGGATGCCTCCCAAATGGCGAATGCTTTCTTGAATGAAATGGTTTGTCATAAGCTTTTCTGTAATTTGCCTTGTGTATACTTAGCGCATTCATATCAACCACATTTGTATTAACCATTTCGCTTTCGCGCTGGTTACTAAATTTGATTTGCCTTGACTTGACCACAAGTCTCCCAAGAGTCTCTTCTATTCGATAACCTGCTACGAACGGCCTAACTCGCTCGCTTGGTGCTGAACGACCCCCACCGGACCAAGCCCCCCTCTCACCCCCACCCCCCTCTACCGTCTACCCCACCCACCAGGGAATTGAGAGCCTTTAACTTCCGGTCGGCGGCGCTAGCTTCCCGGAACTGGTGCGTTTGTAGGAAGAACGTGCTGCCAACACGTCTCGGACAAAGCCAGGAAGGAAGCAGCGAGACGGCTTGTTGTGTGCTGTTCGAAGCCTGTCGGAACCCATGTTAGGGAGGTTATCACAGGGAAGGGAGTTTAAAGAGCCCCGCCTCGCTCATTACAGAAGCTGGGAATGGGTGTGAAGTTGGAAAGAATAGAGAGCGGGAGGGAGGGGAGGAGAAGGAGAGGGAGAGAGAGAGAGAGAGAGAGAGAGAGAGAGAGAGAGAGAGAGAGAGAGAGAGAGAGAGAGAGAGAGAGAGAGAGAGAGAGAGAGAGAGAGAGAGAGAGAGAGAGAGAGAGAGAGAGAAGGATGAGAGATAAGGGATCATTCCAGTCACGTATTTCAACGCCTAGCATACAAAAGGCGCCTTTCATTACGAGTGCGATACAAAGTCACCCTTGCTGATACTCGAGGAAAACTTGTCGGAATTCGGTTAAGCATAACGCTTTCATTTCCTAAAAATGGAGCCTATTGCGCATAGCGCTTATCCTTAATCTATTACGGAGTATGTGGGGGTCCCCAGGTCAGTGATAGTAGTATAATACAGGCGAACAATGAACATGTGCCTGTTCTGCCTTTTATCCGTATGGAGGATATGGGATGTGTCATTTCATATTGCTGTAATGTTATAACATTTGCAGGTTCAGGTTGTTGCAGGTTATAACCTGCACTGCACGTTTTGCTACAGTGATATGCCGAGAATATATGATATATCTGTTTCGTTCGCGAAAGACACGTTATTTATTAGTTAAGCGTCGTTTACTGTGTAAGATTAAGATATTCATTTTGGGCAGTGTTTTAGAGACGCGATTGCGTCAGCTGGCCAGCGTGGCAGATAAATTACAAACCTTGATTGTTTTTTTTTTTAGAGAGGTGAGCGATGACAAGTTGTGTGAAGATCGAGGGCACGGCTGCTATAGTAATTTAAACCCACGATCAGATGTGATTATTTCATTTTTGTTGTATTAGTGTTGGGTTGAAAATTATAGAAGCCGTCAGAGAAAGCTGAATACATGGGCAGCGATACAATATCCGTTCTTCGTTATGCAAACAAATATAATAATAGGCACTCAATCTAACTCACATTTATCATGTCAGAAAAAAACATGATCGTCATGGCCTAAAACGAAATAAGCTGAAAAGCTTTTGCACCGATCCCAGATTGTAGTGTATGATGTCGTAACGTGCGAAAACATTCAATAAAATCGAGCTAACAAACAACAACAAACAACGGCTTAAATAGCGCCACTTCATGTATTTCATTGTAATGGTATCTTTTGTGGCTTTGATAAGCTTCAAGTATACAAGCATTCGATAGGCATTTGATAAACGGGTACGGGTTTCCTTGCCAATCATTTGCAGCACAGTACCTATAGCTGGCAAGAAGCGCACCATCACCATCTTTTGACTGCAGTTTAGTAAGCGCTAGGTAGGCTATGCCGCCGTACACCGATTGATGCGGCACAGTATCCACCCAGGGGACGGAGCCAGCGCCATCTATGGAGTGTCTTCAGCAACTCTCCGGGCGGCGTGTTATACGCTATGGTGTTATACGCTATACCTACATATTCGATACAGACGGCAGCCCACGAACCGTACGAGATAGTACTAAAGTACTAGTATTTGTAAAATGTCATGCGATTTGATATCTAGGCATAACGTTTGAACACGAGCCAAACGGTCACCTGGAAAACAGGAGAGTGGGTTGCAACTTGCATTGTTCACCTATTCCAAACAATACAATTCAAACCAAGGCAGCCTGCTTGATCATCGCTTGCTTGGCATCATAAACAGAAGCATGTTTTGATTGCTTTCAGAAATGCAAACATGTCTACCTACTTTAGGAATGCGTCGAATCTGGCTTGAATATTATCACCTCTCGCGGCACTGAGCGGAACCGGTAATACTCAACTTCTCACAGCAGATGGCAGTTGTAGCGCTCGACGAGGGCCGATAGCTCCCTTGCCAAACCGTGACAGACAGCGACAGACAAGGACAGGAATCGGAGTGACCGAGTTTTGTCAGTAATGCCGACTAGGCCAGGTGCTCGGAACGCAACAAAAGACTTGTTGCATGCGCATTGCGCACTTTTGCGAATGGGGGGGGGGGGGGCTGTGTTTCATATTCCCCTCCGCAGCAGAGTCCAGAATGTACAGAAACGTTTCCCTGCACAAATAACGATTTATAATAATTGCAATCAAAAACATGGAATGGAGAAAGCGTAGAAACTATTTTTTTTTAGATAGATCCTCAAGCAGTGCATAGAAATGCATAAAGTAACTAAGCAAGAATTCGGGGAGCGAGAATTGGAGGTCATGGAGAGACCTACTAAGGGAAGAAGTATCCAAAAGTCCATTTCTGGATCCACCGATATCTAAACATGCACAGCAAATGTGAGGAAACGTGATACAATGACACATTAAAACTGTCATTTCCGCTCATAACGCTATACCGTGTTGGCTTCTCTTACCAGCGTGGAATTTTCATCTCTGATTCCATTAGTAAAACTATGAACTGGGGCCTGGGCCAACCCCCCTCCCCTTCCCTCCCAGCTGTGAAAACGGGCCCCTGGACCAGGCCCACAGCCTCTGGCATAGTTGCCAAGTCCGATCTCTGACATAGTGACCTCGTCTGGCCTTGCCAGTTCACCGCACTATGTGACGTTTGGCTGACAAAACGGCCAGACTCGTGGTAATTTTCTCAGCATACCTCTAGCGTGGATCATTTTGCAGCAGGTTTAGTAGACGATGTGGCTCAGAAATGAGGGCCGTGAGTGATAGCCTTGACAAATTAACGAGGTTGAGACGATGTTACGGCTAAATTGGAAGCGAAATGGTCAAGAGACGCCTATAGAATCAACGTTCGCTGAGAAATCGCTTGCTATTCGTCAGCATCACACATAAATTAAATATATTTACTAAACATGTGAGGAACTGGAAGCGAATAAACGAAATGCGCGGTCGAAAAAAGGAATATCGCCTAAAAAAGAAACCTCCTGGGTTTGATGAGCCAAAAATTGTGACTGGCATTCTGGCAGTATAAACAGTTCCTCACATATCTTCATATCTTACTTAATAAATTTCAAGTTGTCTGTGTGTGTGTCAGCCGTATGTGTCTTCTTGCGCCGGAACGGCGCCGCGTATCGACGTGAAATTTAGTGACCACAAACTTTGGGTGGGGCGGACCATCGTATCAAAAGATGGGCGCAATCGGACCACGGGTGCGGCGTCAGCGCGTGCATCTCTGCCCCGGGCTGGCTGAGGCCGGCGCCGAGCAGAGAGCACGCGCTCTAAGCTCATTTTCTTCGCTTGCCAAACTGAGTGAAAACGATGAGAGCCAGCTCGGGAAGTCAACTCTGTGGATTTAAAGAATACAGGTTTTCGATTAGCATCAGGTATAGGCGCAGGTACAGGTATTAGGTTCAGGTTTCACCAGTAAATAAAATAAATTTATTACCGAGCAAGCGAAGCGAGCAAAGTGCGAGCGAAGCGAGCAAACTTTTGGATCTGCAGCGCTCCTCGAAAAGCGCATATACCTACATGCCTACCATACAGCTAAATGAAGTAAGTAAACAAACTTAACCCTACTGGCATAAACATACAAGTTTTAACAACCAAACTAATAATCCCCTTAAACATATATCTCGAATCTATACAGTTATCGCGTAAACCTGTATTCTAGGCCGGCCGGCCGTGGTCACGCTTTTGCGAGGCTTATATCTCAGCAACCACTTGACCGATTTACATGCGGTGATTTTTGTAGGGTAGCTTCATTCTTTCTACCAAGTATTGGACTATTCCCGATGTACGTGGGTGACCACTTATGCACGTGCCACGTGCAAAACGAAGAGGTGTTGGTTTTGCAACAATTGCAATATCTCGGTAACTACTGGGCAGATTGCGCTGAAAGGTGACATGTAGTCTTACTTAATAATGTGTCTCAATGCTTCTAAATCCTCTGCCGCTTATTCTTCGTCACTATATCCACCGTAATCTGTGTTTTCATTTAAGAGTAGCGAACCAACTTTCAACACGGCATTGCCGTACAGTATGCACTCAGGCGGCTATAACCGCCTGAAGCGACATTGCGGTACAGTATGCAATCAGGCGTTTGATGGCTCTGCCATCTAGCGCGAAACAGGAAAGGTGGAGTGGCCACGCAATGGATAGTAGCCGGTTTACGACGGCCATCTGGTAAGTACAAATTTGGTGCAGGTTTGGTGCGATTAGGTTTAGTGTGTTTCTTAGCAGCTATCAGCTAGGGTTACATTAATTGCTTATAGCTATTCCTGCTTTTTCATAGTATCAGACATTATTATCGATCAACCCTATTACTGGTGGGGGGGGGGGGCATCGGCCCCCACCTGTAGTATTTTTTGCTGTCGAAGGAAAATCGCCTTAGGGGTTCGAAATTTGGCGACTTTTCCTTAGCTAGAGGCGTATCCAGGATCAGTTTCTGGGGGGTAAATCTGGTCACACTTAAAACAAAAATAATTTCAAAACAAACGTGTCCATCATATGCCCTAGAGACAGTATTGCGGTACAGTGTGCATTCAGGCGGTGATACGGCAGACGCGGCACTGCGGCACGGCGTCCATTCAGGCGCTTGACGCTCCTGCCATCTAGCGAGTAAAAGGAATGTTTGGGCGGCTTTGCGAGCCGCACTTATTGGGTAGGTATGCGCACTCGATTACCTACCTGGCAATCTTCAAGAGAACAACTTTTCACCATTTACAGCATTAATAATACCCAAGATATTGAACAAGCGAATGTGATAGAATACAATTAGAGTAGTTTACAGTGCTCATGTTAAGAACGTAGGTATGTTATGTTACGACTTACTGGTGGTTATAGGAATGCACTAGAGTAAGGTGGGAATAGAGCCTATAAGTAGGGTATGGGTAGGGTGTAGGTAGCGTATAGGTAGGGTAGGACATGTATATGGGTAGAATAGCGCTTTTTTGCGGCGTTCCCGATTGGCGGCGGGCGGGCGGGCGATGCGGACGATTTTCATTTTTGTGGCGTTTGCGGCTGGCGGCGGGCGGGCGGGCGCGCGATGCGGGCGGTTTTCATTTTTTTCGAGGCGTTTGCGGTTGGCGGCGGTCGGGCGGGCGGTTTTCATTTTTTGCGGCGTTTGTAGTTGGCGGCGGGCGGGCGTGCGATGCGGGCGGTTTTTATTTTTGCGGCGTTTGTGGTTGGCGGCGGGCGGGCGTGCGATGCGGGCGGTTTTTATTTTTTTGCGGCGTTTGCGGTTGGCGGCGGGCGGGCGCGCGATGCGGGCGGTTTTTATTTTTGCGGCGTTTGCGGCGTTGTTTGCGGTTGGAGGCGGTCATTTTTACTTTTGCGGCGTTTGCGGTTGGCGGCGGGCGGGCGGGCGCACGATGCGGGCGGTTTTCATTTTTTTTCGAGGCGTTTGCGGTTGGCGGCGGTCGGGCGGGCGGTTTTCATTTTTTGCGGCGTTTGTAGTTGGCGGCGGGCGGGCGTGCGATGCGGGCGGTTTTTATTTTTTGCGGCGTTTGCGGTTGGCGGCGGGCGGGCGATGCGGGCGGTTTTTTTGCGGCGTTTGCGGTGTTGTTTGCGGTTGGAGGCGGTCGTTTTTTATTTTTGCGGCGTTTGCGGTTGGCGGCGGGCGGGCGTGTGTTTTTTTTTAATGATTCCGTGTCCAAACTTTGGGATCCGTAGTGCTCCTCGAAAAACCATACCTACCTACTATACAATTAAATAAAGTATATATCAAACTCAACCCTACTTATATAGACATACAAGTTTTGACAACCAAACTAATGGCCCCATCAACAATAGCTATCCAAACGTACAGTTATCGCGTAAACCTGTATTCTAGTCTTACTTAATAAATTTCAAGTTGTCTGTGTGTGTGTCAGCCGTATGTGTCTTCTTGCGCCGGCACGGCGCCGCGTATCGACGTGAAATTTGGTGACCACAAACTTTGGGTGGGGCGGACCATCGTATCAAAAAATGGGCGCAATCGGACCACGGGTGCCGCGTCAGCGCGTGCATCTCTGCCCCAGGCTGGCCGAGGCCGGCGCCGAGCAGAGAGCACGCGCTCTAAGCTCATTTTCTTCGCTTGCCAAACTGAGTGAAAACGATTAGAGCCAGCTCGGGAAGTCAACTCTGTGGATTTAAAGAATACAGGTTTTCGATTAGCATCAGGTATAGGCGCAGGTACAGGTATTAGGTTCAGGTTTCACCAGTAAATAAAATAAATTTATTACCGAGCAAGCGAAGCGAGCAAAGTGCGAGCGAAGCGAGCAAACTTTCGGATCTGCAGCGCTCCTCGAAAAGCGCATATACCTACATGCCTACCATACAGCTAAATGAAGTAAGTAAACAAACTTAACCCTACTGGCATAAACATACAAGTTTTAACAACCAAACTAATAATCCCCTTAAACATATATCTCGCATCTATACAGTTATCGCGTAAACCTGTATTCTAGGCCGGCCGGCCGTGGTCACGCTTTTGCGAGGCTTATATCTCAGCAACCACTTGACCGATTTACATGCGGTGATTTTTGTAGGGTAGCTTCATTCTTTCTACCAAGTATTGGACTATTCCCGATGTACGTGGGTGACCACTTATGCACGTGCCACGTGCAAAACGAAGAGGTGTTGGTTTTGCAACAATTGCAATATCTCGGTAACTACTGGGCCGATTGCGCTGAAAGTTGGCATGTAGTCTTACTTAATAATGTGTCTCAATGCTTCTAAATCCTCTGCCGCTTATTCTCCGTCACTATCCACCCTAATCTGTGTTTTCATTTAAGAGTAGCGAACCAACTTTCAACACGGCATTGCCGTACAGTATGCACTCAGGCGGCTATAACCGCCAGAAGCGACATTGCGGTACAGTATGCAATCAGGCGTTCGATAGTTCTGCCATCTAGCGCGTAAAAGGAAAGGTGGGGCGGCGGACACGACATTGCGGTACAGTATGCACTCAGGCGGCTTTATTCGCCAGCACCGTCATTGCGGTACAGTATGCAATCAGGCGTTTGATGGCTCTGCCATCTAGCGCGAAACAGGAAAGGTGGGGTGGCCACGCAATGGATAGTAGCCGGTTCACGACGGCCATCTGGTAAGTACAAATTTGGTGCAGGTTTCGTGCGATTAGATTCAGTGTGTTTCTTAGCAGCTATCAGCTAGGGTTACATTAATTGCTTATAGCTATTCCTGCTTTTTCATAGTATTAGACATTATTATCGATCAACCCTATTACTGGTGGGGGGGGGGGGGCATCGGCCCCCACCTGTAGTATTTTTGCTGTCGAGTGAAAATCACCTTAGGGGTTGGAAATTTGGCGACTTTTCCTTAGCTAGAGGCGTATTCAGGATCAGTTTCTCGGGGGTAAATCTGGTCACACTTAAAACAAAAATAATTTCAAAACAAACGTGTCCATCTGTATGTGTGCATATGCCCTAGAGACAGTATTGCGGTACAGTGTGCATTCAGGCGGTGATACGGCAGACGCGGCACTGCGGCACAGCGTCCATTCAGGCGCTTGACGCTCCTGCCATCTAGCGAGTAAAAAGGATTGTTTGGGCGGCTTTGCGAGCCGCACTTATTGGGTAGGTATGCGCACTCGATTACCTACCTGGCAATCTTCAAGAGAACAACCTTTCACCATTTACAGCATTAATAATACCCAAGATATTGAACAAACGAATGTGATAGAATACAATTAGAGTAGTTTACAGTGCTCATGTTGAGAACGTAGGTATGTTATGTTACGACTTACTGGTGGTTATAGGAATGCACTAGAGTAAGGTGGAAATAGAGCCTATGAGTAGGGTATGGGTAGGGTGTAGGTAGCGTATAGGTAGGGTAGGACATGTATATGGGTAGAATAGCGCTTTTTTGCGGCGTTCCCGATTGGCGGCGGGCGGGCGGGCGATGCGGGCGATTTTCATTTTTGTGGCGTTTGCGGTTGGCGGCGGGCGGGCGGGCGCGCGATGCGGGCGGTTTTCATTTTTCGAGGCGTTTGCGGTTGGCGGCGGTCGGGCGGGCGGTTTTCATTTTTTGCGGCGTTTGTAGTTGGCGGCGGGCGGGCGTGCGATGCGGGCGGTTTTTATTTTTGCGGCGTTTGTGGTTGGCGGCGGGCGGGCGTGCGATGCGGGCGGTTTTTATTTTTTTGCGGCGTTTGCGGTTGGCGGCGGGCGGGCGCGCGATGCGGGCGGTTTTTATTTTTTGCGGCGTTTGCGGCGTTGTTTGCGGTTGGAGGCGGTCATTTTTACTTTTGCGGCGTTTGCGGTTGGCGGCGGGCGGGCGGGCGCACGATGCGGGCGGTTTTCATTTTTTCGAGGCGTTTGCGGTTGGCGGCGGTCGGGCGGGCGGTTTTCATTTTTTGCGGCGTTTGTAGTTGGCGGCGGGCGGGCGTGCGATGCGGGCGGTTTTTATTTTTGCGGCGTTTGTGGTTGGCGGCGGGCGGGCGTGCGATGCGGGCGGTTTTTATTTTTTGCGGCGTTTGCGGTTGGCGGCGGGCGGGCGCGCGATGCGGGCGGTTTTTATTTTTTGCGGCGTTTGCGGCGTTGTTTGCTGTTGGAGGCGGTCATTTTTACTTTTGCGGCGTTTGCGGTTGGCGGCGGGCGGGCGGGCGCACGATGCGGGCGGTTTTCATTTTTTTTCGAGGCGTTTGCGGTTGGCGGCGGTCGGGCGGGCGGTTTTCATTTTTGCGGCGTTTGTGGTTGGCGGCGGGCGTGCGTGCGATGCGGGCGGTTTTTATTTTTTGCGGCGTTTGTGGTTGGCGGCGGGCGGGCGTGCGATGCGGGCGGTTTTTATTTTTTGCGGCGTTTGCGGTTGGCGGCGGGCGGGCGATGCGGGCGGTTTTTTGTGGCGTATGCGGTGTTGTTTGCGGTTGGAGGCGGTCGTTTTTTATTTTTGCGGCGTTTGCGGTTGGCGGCGGGCGGGCGTTTTTTTTTTTTTACTGATTCCGTGTCCAAACTTTGGGATCCGTAGTGCTCCTCGAAAAACCATACCTACCTACTATACAATTAAATGAAGTAACTATCAAACTCAACCCTACTTATATAAACATACAAGTTTTGACAACCAAACTAATGGCCCCATCAACAATATCTATCCAAACGTACAGTTATGGCGTAAACCTGTATTCTAGTCCATTAATAATTCATGAATAATTTTCCATGCCACAAGTATTGTGCCCCGTGTGGCCTGAAGGCTCATGGTTTCCGCGCAACACCTGCCTCGAACTCCAGTATATATGTTTCAGCCGTCTCCTCTACCATTTAGGCACGATCGAAATTATGCGACAACACGCGCCTACTTTTCCCTCCTGAACTACTGAATTGGCAATAAATGCATTTTTATGTTCGTGAGGCGCTTCACGGCGTCGCCAGCAAACTAAGCAATGCATTCAACACCACTTACATGTCAGTGCTAGCCGCAACAAATGTTGCTATTCGCACAGATGCCACTACACGTTCTTTCGATCCACCCACATACTCCCACAAATTCACCTGAGGACGTGAAGCATTGGATCTGATTTCAAACAAACCTCCCTCAGCGCAGGCGGCGGAACACCAAACATCGTTTTAGCACCATTGAAGTGTCGCCTTTTAGCGATTATACTGAATAATACATTTAAACAGCCAGACATTTCCACTCAAATATTTTACGCTAAATTGGGAGTGGAGACGCTTTTTCTTCGAGCAACAGCATGTGTCCCGGCGCGATACTTTGGTTGATATGAATGCTAAAGGTCAGAAGGAATTAAATCACTACCAGAGAGATATAGTACGGCATTATTGATTGCTGTAATTTTTAAATGGCGCCGCTAATGGACTTTGGACTGAAATTAGCCTCTAATGAATTCGGTAGACAGATTGTAACAATGGAGTGATCCACTATTCCATCAGACACAGCATAAGCCCAGTGGGACCTGCTACTGTGTCAATTCAAACAAACCATGGCGGACCAGTGTTCTAAGCTCATGCTCCATCATTTTTTACTTCCAAGAGCTTTGACGTTTCGCTGGAAAACAATGCGACAAGAGTGAAACATATTGTAAAATAAGTAGACGCGAGTTTTTACCATTGACCATATTTATAGGCTATTTGTCCAAATCGAGATGAATAGTATACTTTTATTGTTGCAAATAACCTTTATGCGAGCTGCTTAGTGGCTAGAGCCATTACATTAGTATATCGTTTGCATCATTTTGAATCATTACTTTGGTCTCATTGAAAAACAAAATGGACGATCGTCACGACCCAAAGAGACACCTTTCAAAACACGAGCAAAAAAAAGTCCACCCATTTATCTTCCTGCTCTGATCCTACCTCCGTACAAAAACCACACACACAAGTCTGCGTCATAGGTCCCTCGATGGCAATCGCCCAATAACCACCCATCGGGGACTCATTTCTTAGCACCCCGAGTTCGAACTTACCTACACCGAACTGCGTCCTTGAAGATTGTTGTCTAGCCACGCGACCTGCCGAGCGTCGCAGTTGGCACTGTTCCAAAACAGCCTGGGGCGCCGGACGTTTTGCGCCTCTGGCAATGGTTCGGGATCAGCTGACTACAATATGCAGCAGAATGGTGCGACCAGTGACCTGTGGGAAATGCAGCGCAAACGGTTTGTGTCTCTAGAGGTCGTACGACTTGTATTATTCGTCTCAATGTTTGGTCATCTTGCAATAAGGTATACTCATATGAAAAGTATAGAAAAATATACCTATAGGAATGTTTTGGGACAAATCAACTATTGTTACCTATAGTTATTCATTATAAGATAGTTAATAAATATTTACCATTTACATGGAATAAGACAACTTATTAACACGCGCAGTGGAAGGGGGGGGGGCGGATTTCGCCCACCCCTCCTGTTTTTCGCCAATAACTCGCGCCGCAAAGATGATATTAATGTGAAATTTTGGCTACCTGTCCAGAATTGAACTGCGGATCTTCTCGTGCAAGAAATAAAAAAATCAGGTCACAACTTTTCTAGTAATAGCGGTGTAAAGTCAAACATCCTGCCGCCGCGGCGGCGCGGCGGCCGGCGCTAGCCGTTACGCGCCGCCTGAATTGTAGACTGTGCCGGGGCGGGACGGTTCCGTCTTTACATCGCGCTCCTTACCGCTGATTATATTCGATTCGCGTCAAATTTTGTGAGAAGACTAAGAAATGTACAGGCAATCTTATGGTCAACGAATTTTGAAAATCGGCCGGTAACAACTTGAGTTTTGAGTGTGTAAACACAAAAATTGTGATTGCCGCGTTTCCCGCGTCCGCCGATCCCGCTTCAGCCGGTGACATCTTACGCTTAGCAGGCTTTTAACTGCCATATTCATTGTTGGATTAACAAGAAATTCACCATACATACTCACAAATGTATGTTTTTTTGTATAGTGAAAGAAAAAAGAAAATCGGCCGGTAACTTTTTGAGTTATCGGCGTCTAAACGCAAAAAAGTCGCTAATATGGCAGATTTGACCATATTTGACCTCATTTGACCTTGAAGATATTGACCTAGGGTCATGAAATTCACAAACAACAGAGTTCCCCTGGGCCTCCACCTACCCTCCAAATTTCGTCTTTCTAGCTCCAGTGGGAGCTGAGATCTTAGGGGGGGGCGACATCCCCCCCCCTTCCACTGGGCGTAGTACTCGCAACCCTTCCACTGCGCGTGTTAATAACCTTTGCTTTATAGTTAACACAATGCATTTTAATCGTTCACTTTTACGTTACATCACAAATGCGCAACAGCAAGAAATAAATGCTGGCCTTGAACATTATACCATTGCGATGAAGACGCGTCAAACAAGACAGAAGTGGACAAATTTGACGCCAGGGGTAATCATTCTGGCGAAAATCTCTTCCACCATTTACAGCATGATAAATCTTCCCAGGGCCATAAGAAGCATTGGCTTCTCGTCACTTCAATATCGTAGCCGCTTTGATAAATTGCCCGCGAAAGTGAGCTATGGCTCTGTTATCGCTGAAACAATGTTTTAATCTACTTCAGTGATTCAGTAAATCATGAAAAAATGTTTGCAAAACACAGTTAACTGAAATGTTGAAAATAACTGTGTAAAACCCTTGATAAATGACATGTGCATTGTGCATATTTATTCTGTATTTTCATATAAGTTGTCCAACTAAAAACGTTTTCCTTCACCAAGTCATAGCAATACTTGCGAGATCGAATGCGATTACTTGCGAGGCAAGAAACACTTTCGCCCTGGGGTAACGTAAATTCTTATTTTCCGGCGTTGTCCGCGGAACACTGAACAGTCATCGAAAACATTCTTCCTGGGCCAGCCCCAAAATCAAGTCCTATGATTAATGAAGACGGTATCCACAGCATTAAAGGCTGGCATTATTCGCCTCGTTCATGCTTAATGCCATAGTTGATCCATGTTAAAACGTCCACTTCCCGACATAACCCCAGATCAACCTGACCTTATCAGGGGAAAAAATATTTTTTTTGCGTAAAATAAGATTTTGGGAAGTGAAGAGTCCTCGTTATGTTCGAAATTCCCGTTAGGCCTGTTCTGTATTCATAAACCATACCTCAGCTCAGACTGACGCAGTCGACAGTGAAAGATGAATGAGAAAGGTGAAGACGGGCAGAGCTGGATAACAGCTGGAACATGTATGGGGTTATCTGGGGAATGATCCTTTCCCAGCCACGCAGATTGTTGAGATCTCACTACAAGAAATACGAACTTACCACATCTACCGTCTTTTCAATCGCAAACAGAAAACAACAATCGTAAATAGCCTACCGCAATCATCAAATGCGTATTGAGTAGAGTGGCAAACTTCCGCGAAGTTGCACTTCTCAATTCCTCGTTCGCAAACTTACGCGACAAACAAACGGCCACCACAACCCGACGACAACCCGGTTAGTCAAGTAGCTAACTTCTGGCGATGGAATGGAAAAACTTTTCTCCACATACCCGCTAGGATCAAAGAAGTACCTACCTTCAAACAGGTCAAGACTTCTGGTCAACTTCTGGTCGGGTAAGCTGATTCGGGTGTAAACAAAACACAAGTCCTTTCACAGCCCGAGTTCGTGCGTGCACACGGGAGCGGATTTCAAATGCCTGTCGACGACAGCTTTTTTCATTTACAAATTTAGCCGAAAGGTTTTCAATGGGTGGTTTCCTGGGCCAGAACTCAGTTAAGAGAAGCTTGTTTGGTGTGTTTGGGGAATTTTCTTGACTTCTATCGCGCGCCTATGAATGACACAACTTTGAGACCGCATTTACCGTAATATGCAGATTCCAGAGCCGAGCACTGCCGAGCCCGCCTTTAAAGTTATTTTGGCCTACCACCTGCCACCCTGCCACCCCTGACACTGACGGCAAGTTATCCCAACGGAAGTGAATAGCGAGCGGGCGCCGAAACAGTCGTTCCAACCGAACTCTCACAACCACACGCGAAGAGCGCTCTCCCCAACTGATGATCCATTGGAAGATCGGCTTCCAACAAGTCGACGATTCGGCGACATCAAGAACACAGGTACTTGAGGAATTACATATTTACTCATGATGAAAAATGTCACAGTGGAAAAGCCCGTCAAGAAATTCGATTTGAAATTGAAAAGATGCAGAAACAACACAATATCACGGCATGGATAAGATCATAAGAGTATCTTTCAATTTCCTATATTTTATTACCAATGCACTCCTGCAATGCTAATCGCATTTTTATTGCTAACCATACCTGTATAAGGTAAGACCTACGTGTATCTAACCTAATCTACAACAAAATGTTCATCCTGTCTCACAAAACATCCCACCTTACTTGAGATCTTCTACTATCCACCGTTTCACTATCACTTTTGAAATAAATAACACAATGCACACGTACCCATCCCAACTACATACCCCACACCCTGTCTTACGGACAACGCGCGATTGCATGACACCTGAACGTCCACTTACCAATGACGTCACATGACGTCAGTGACATCCAATTACCCTCGTACACTGACGTTGACCTTTGCCAACAGAAGCTCTAGTGGTCAGTCACCGAAGGTTTTGTGCTTCATTAGCGCCTGAGATGGTAGGACACCATCACCCGGACACTAGTGACGAAACCGATACGGGCTGTGAAATGCGATCTGGCGCCAAGGGATGGTGTAGGAGGGGTGTAAGGTTAGGGGTTGTGAATCTCTTGCCCGAGGGCTAGATCCGCTTTGCAACTGTTTGACGTCAAGATTACGGCCGGTATTGGTGTAAAGTTGAAACTCAATTTGTCTGTTGGTTCATTCATATTCCGTCTGATCATGGATATATAGTAAGGTCACTAAATAAATGAGGGTTCCGCGCATTTCAGGTTTCACTACTAAGAAAAGCGCATTACGCTAGACGCGGTCATGTTTCTCAAATGCAGCATGTGATTGAGATTGAATTGTATGGTAAATTGTAATTGTTAAAAACGTTCAGCCGGTAAGCCCATTGCTTTCTGCAATATTAGTCCGCTACATATAAAAAAGAATGCCAGCCTTGGTGTTAGATGAATGCCTGTTACATTCAAGGTATTTTTTTCTAAAAAAATGAATTATCTTAGATGGCGGCTTGTTTTTTCTGTTCCCTCAGGAACGCCATATATGTGGGTCAAATTCAGAGTCAAGGAGTATAAGGTCGATATGAGATGACTACGCACGTGATATCTCGGTGACAGGTCTGACGACTGACATGGTGACCGGCACTATATAGTCATACGATGACATGACACGTGCCACATTGCGCGCGAGACGACATACTGGTTGCGACATGAGGATTTAGAAAGGCTAAAGATAGATGCCACTTGAGGTCTGCTATTCAAACACATCACATCGGGCTAAAAAAGTCTAGGTCGGTGCAAACTCCTGTTTGGGATACACAATAAACACTACACTTTGGGGTGCATGAACAGCAAGATCCATCCGGGCCAAACCGCTCATAGATTTATCTGCTTAATGTACCGATTAGACATAGAATACAGTACGCTGCTAGTTCAAATCCAATGGGTCAATAATACACAATATTCCTAGCATGAATGACATAGGTACAGCACAACAAAGCATATCGAACTGACGAAACATGACCTGCAATACTAACCATGACTGTAAAGCGACCCACGAGTCCTGACTGACTGAGAGCATGTGTAAGTACAGGTCTCGCGGGTTTTAACGGTAGGTTTTGCACCTAGAAAATTTAGTGTACTTCATGCTATATCTTCGTCATCTTAAGCTTTTAAGTGTTGAAGATGCGATCGATTTGTTGGGTAACAAGCCGGCCATGATCGTGTAAAATGGCTTCATCATAGATCGATTAGTTTCTGAGATATAACCGGAAATGTAAAAGTGCAAAACCTACCGCTTAATCTCGCGAGACCTGTACCAGTTTCCATTTTACACTCCCTTTCCATTACCAGTTTAATTAGCTTTTCAGTGTTTAACCACCCACGGGTTCAAGAAATTGCCGTATCTCCCGCGCTCCCGCAATGAGAAAATCCGGCATTGAGACGTAATTTGATAGCCTTGTGTCTATTGAGTTCATTACTGCGGTTGGGAAACGGGTATTGGTGTCGGGGTTTTAGTAGTACGTTGACCGGGGTCTGACAAGCTGGAAGTCGAGGAACCGTAGAGGAGATACCCACGGTCTGACTTCGAAACAATCTTTTCAACAGACATAGCACAAAGAAAGCAAAAAGAGTGCACTCTTTTTGCTTTCTTTGTGCTATATTACACCATGGTGTAATATGTTCGGGCATCGCTTGAAAGTTGATAAATGATATACAGACTCTACGCTACACACCTAACCAGAATAGTTGCACTGCCTTACAACTGCATGTTCCGTAGACTTTGTCCTTACACCTTTGAAACCTAGCGTGGTGTGAAAGACTGGCTTGGCTATGTAGCAGCACAATGTCATCACATTACCCGATTCCCACTCATTTCTCTCCATCAAACATATCACTCATCGTCTCCTCCTTACAAAACCTCAACCACATTTCCGCAAACCTCTTCGCTCCCACTCAAACTAGCCCTATCACATATCTCTCTTATCGAGGCGACATTTTTTGCCACCCCCTCCCCGTGTCGCGGACCCCCCCCCCCCATCCGACGGTCTGGCAGTGGCTCCGTGTGGCGGCATTGCAGCTGACCGAAAATAACCGCCGTTGGACGCCGTCGCTGCCGAAGCGGCCGACGTCGCCGGCTCTGCAGGCAGCATTGTACGACACCACGCGACGCGACGACGGCGACCGCGTGAGAGGTTTGGTCTCCTTTGAGTTGGAGTCAATAGGCGTGGTCGACGCACGCGCCGGGTAGCCACAGGTCAAGAGAGGTCATCACGAGGTCTAACGAGGTCGACCGACGTCGGGTGAGGTCAAGTCAGGTCAAGCAAGGTGGGGAGAGGTCAAGAAAGGTCAAGGAAGGTCAAGTGAAGCAGCATCCGGGTTTCAGTGAGGTCACAGCTCAGACGAGTGTGTTCAAACAGACCGGTGTTCTCCGAGGTCATCAAGAAGCGACAAAGCCCACGAAGGTCAACCGAGGTCAAGACCTCATCACGTGAAGGTCAAACAATCCACGACTCGTGCCGGAAGTGCAGTGAAACCAGTCTGACATACGCCGAGTGGTGCTCAGCGTCGGACTAGCAAAGGTCACCGGTGTCGACCAAAGGTCAACAGCCAGGTCAACAGCGAGGTCAGCATGTCGCACGTGGAAGTGAACCTGGAGCGGGACGGCTTCAACCAGCCGTGGGGGCTGCGGATGCTGGGAGGAGTGGATGTCGGGTCACCACTGACAGTGTCGAGGGTAAGTGAATCTGACCTGACCTGACCTGACCTGACCTGACCTGACCTGTTTGAATGTATCTGATTAGTAAGTATCTTAGTTGTATCTTAGCTGTATGTATCTTATGGCTAACTAGTTTCAGCCTCACATAATCTAGCATAGATATTACAGATATCACGTTAAACCTGAACTGACCTTGGTGAGGTCGCATCTTATGGCTGAACAGCCTGACATTATGTGGTATACCTAAGGCTATCCCGTTTGACCTGAACTGACCTTGTTGAAGTCACATGATTGACATGTCTCTGTCGAACATCCTGAGGCATAGGAGTTTGACCTAATCCGACCTAATGTGGCCTATTGGGCAACTGTATACTAGCCTAGTCAGGTTCATAGGGCATTGCTTTGATCTGACCTGATGTACATAGCTAGAGTTAGAGTATGACCCGGCCTGTTTGAGTCAAGTGCAGTCAAGGGATCCACTGGCATAAGTTGTACTGATCTCAGGCAGCTTTTGCAAAATTGTCAGGGAACTCAGATTTGTTTTTCAATAGAAAAACACAATTCTAAAGAATAGTGTTTTAACTATTGACAACAAACCTTCGGTTAATCTTGCTAAATGTGATAACCATTGTTCCACTTCCCAATAAACTTACAGTTGCCGATGACGCCTAAAAAAACGGAGAGGAGGTATAACAGTCGGCTATATTAGCAAGAAGCAGACCGATGGAACAGATGCCCAATAAAAAAGGAAACGATTTAGAAAAGCATGCACTTCTTTGCACATGCAATTTTAACCCGCGACCTGGTGGGGGGGCTATTTTTTGCCCCCCCCCCCTCCAGACTTTTCGATATATCTCCAGAACCGCTGCGCCGATCGTCACCAAACTTACAGTACCCTCCCGGACATCAATTTTACACATGGTGACAAAAAAAAAAAATTCCAAAGGCTATGATAGGTTGGCCGGAAATGACGTCAGAGTGACGTCATGTTCTGCCGTTTTCGACCCAAAAAAGGGTTTCGCGGGAAGAGCAGTCAGGCCTATAGCTTTGCAAATACAGAAAAATGATAAGGACATAAAAGCTGTAGAATTGACAAAACTACAAAAGCTACAAAACTGCTATCTCGGATTTTTGAAATTTTTGGATTTTGACCCCCAAAACTCAAAAAATATTTTTTTGGATATAATGATCAAAAAATCCAAAAAGTTTTTTGAATTTCGCAAAAACCGGAATATATGTGATAGTCCTCACCGCCTTCCATCCACATAACAAATTTGAGATTGATACATCTTTTTTTGGCGAAGTTATAGCGAAAAAACTGTTCAAAATTGATGACGTCAAATTTTCAAACTCAATTTTTAGCAATTTTAGACCCCGTAGCGCAAAATAAAGACCACCATTAGACTCCCTGTGACAAGCTGCATCGAATCAATACCCATTTTATGCAAAACTATCACCTTTAAAATTTGACCTTTTTTGGCCTGACCTTGACCTGACCTTGACCTGAACTTCACCAGAAAGTGACCTAAGCCGTACCTGATAGTTTTATAACCAACACCATTGAGTTGGAAATGAAAAATTGGCCATAAAACATGCATCACACAACCTTAGTAAAGTTGGGCTCATGTGACCTGACCTGCGACCCTTGGTGACCTGACCTGTGACCTGACCTGGTATTGTCAGTGACCTCTAATAGCAACATATCTACTAGGCAACTGACGCCCTATCGCTGATTCTCGACAAAATGCGTTTTCCTCGGTGTTATAGTGCATTCCCTAGAAGACCCGTGAACGGTGAAACATTTCATCTTTGACCTGACCTGTGACGTCATCGGTGACCCCGAGGTCAATGAAATTTGGTTTCCTTCGACAAATTTGACAGGCCTTTCGAACGCCGTTTGAATTTTGCGGATCCGTCCAGCAGTTTCGGAGATACGAGGGGGGGCAAAAAATAGCCCCCCCCCCCACCAGGTCGCGTTATAAACAGACCCCACCAGGGCGCGGGTTAATGACCAAGCAACAAAATAAGCATGCCATGTCAGTTAATGGTGATTATTTACGGTATTCAATGGTGTTGAAGTCATTTTTGACGCTCCAGTGCTTACACTAATGAAGATGGGAAAACAAGAACTGAAGTGTTTTGTTTGCACTTGTATCAGCATCAAGCGTTTGTGGAACTCCAACTCGGGTTTTCGTTATTTCGTAAGCGCTTATTTTGATTGGTGTCTAGGATTTCAAATAAGCCGAGGATTACCTACGTAAGTACTTTTAATGGTACAAAAAAGAGTTTTATGAACAGCTTGGAGTTTGGAGTCCAAAAAGTAATAAGTTGTGTTAGGGCATGTATGTCAGGGAATTTCAATGTCAAAATAATATCGTATGTTTGTTTTCATATCACTCAGCATTCGAGACGGATTCTTGTAGCAACTTTTTGTTTGCTTATTTCATTTTGATAACAGGCAAACATCAAAAATGCAAAAAGCACACTCAGCGTTTGATCCTATATTACCAGGCTAATTTGAACAAATCATTGCGAGGAAACAAGCGTACGACTATTTCAACTGTAATACGGAATAAATTGCTTAACAAAATTCATTATTCTGCTCAAGCCTAGTTGACACAAACTGATTCTGAATGCCGCAGCCCACTGCCTTCATTATTTAGAAATATCAAATATATCATATTTAGGAAAACGTTCAGTCTACGATATTTCTCTCATGGTGAAATGTAGTGTTCGCACATCTCAAAATCAGCCCTGACAGGGGCACCAAAATCACGACACACATCTGCCTACATCGGTCAGCAAACATCACCTCTGTGCCGACCTGGCAGCGGTCGAATTTTGGCAGCTCTGCACTGTCAAGGCCCGGCTGCTGTGCCGCTGCCCCTGCCCGCAGCCCCGTCCAAATGTCATGGCGAACAACCGGGATATTGTGCCCATCTGGCAGCGCCGTCCAATCTGGCAACAGAGGCTGTTGGTATGGCCGACACAGAGTTGGCTGGGCTGTGTCGTTAGGAGAACGTGGGTAAATATTGACAGCGGTTTGCTACCAATGCCGAGGGGAGGCAAACTCGACGGTTCTGGCTTTTGGAGAGGTTGAAAACGATCGGTTACACTGACTCAATGTTACTGCTGCATTGCTTTTGTGACGTATAGGTAGGTAAAAGCCTTTCAGATGAATGGATGCACAAAAGGGCACACCAATTTGTTAGAAACACTTTTCCCAAAAACCACGCATTTGATGCTGCCAGCGCTGTCCTATGAGCTAACATCGGCACTAGTTTGGTGCTTCGCGAAGCATTTACTTTGTCTTTTTCCTGTGCATTACCCTACAGTTTTTTTTTTCATATTACCATGTATTCCTTATTATTCGCTGGTAAAGATATAGGTAGGTTGAGAATGCTTCAGCGGCAAAAGCGTTCCGAGCGCATGCTATATGCAAGCTTCCTGTGAGATAAACCTTCAGATCCAGACAGATTCAGAGGCACGCTGAGCCAACTCGTCACGAGAATTTGGCCCGACAACCTGGCTGCCTTCCCGAGTTCGTGTCACTGACAGCGACCGCGGCCTTCCGGCCGTTCCTGGACGTTCGGGGTCCCAAACCCGACCCCCTGCCTGCGGGCGTCACTGGAGATAAATACAGCATTAACCGCGGCCGGTAGCATGAACTATCCACCGGCCAGCCGAGCGCCAAATGTCATGGTGTCGCGGCGGTGCAGGTCAAACGCATAAAACGGGTGGAATGGATGCTGTGTGTAATGGTAGGGTAGGGTGGGGTAATTTGAACATGTGGGGCGATTTGAACATAGTGTGAAAAACACAAAATTACGGAAAATCCATAAGTGGCATGACAATATGACCAATGAGGGAAATTATCGTAAATAAAAGGGCTATCATATGAACGGGGTTTAAAGTTTCATGGAATGAAGATGCTGACGCACACTGTAAAAGACCATTTTCGCAAGTAAAAACGCCTAAAAACACGTCATTGCAACTTCATTGCAGCGCAAAATCTTGCATTGCTAGCGCCTAATACGCAACGGCTTTTGTTGTACAATGACCTAATCAGTGCCTTCAATCCAAGAAATTTGCTTTTGAAACCTGTTTTTAAATATGGCAAAATAACTTTTAGCGTGGGGTAATTTGAACATAGTGTGGGAATTTCAATGAAGACAGGGAAAAAACAACGCTCCCAGTTTTTTTTTTGGCCAATATTTTCGATCCAAAGCAGTAGCAGATAAGTGATCCCAGTTTTATAAAATTTACGTCTAATATCCGTCTAATGTCCGGCATTTTTGTTTATTTCCGTTCAAAAATGTTAAAGTCAGCCATTTAACCAAAAAAGACCGAAAATTTCACATTAATAAACACTCAAAACTGTCATTTAAATTGCTTATAATATACTTTTACCAGCCGAAAAGTGTTCATTATATTGAGAGCTTAACAAGCTTTCCATTCGCCAATCAATGCTATGCACGATTACTTTATAAACAGCGCTGAAGTGTAGCAAGCCATCGTCCAATGTTGTCCAGTCTGCTACCTTTGTCCAACCAATTCCGAATTGGACATTGGACAAACTCAGAACTCCAAATGTCCAGGTTTCGATTGGCACCACTATAACAGATGCAGTAAGGATGGGAGAGTTTTTATCGAACAAAAATGATCGACTTTCTGTTAATTGAAGACAGGCGAATTCTGTCAACTGACCGGTGTGCAGCGTGCAGATATTGATACTGTGCAACTGGTTTTTTTTTTGTTGTTGTGTTGATTTTTCAAGTGAAGGTGTTTAGAATTGTCCTGCTATTTGTTTATGGTCAACAACATCGGTGCTGGCGAGACTATCGTTTTTGTGACAGGTGAAGGCAGTATGTTCAAATTACCCCACGGTGGGGCAATCTGAACACACCGTGACCTGGTGGAGAAGTGAGGCTATGCTTTTCAAGGCATGCTCGGCTCGTCCAAAAATGAGGCTTGCATGGTGAAGCAAGTGACACTTGCGCTACTGAAAACAGTTTTTCTTCATCCAGGGTTAAGCTGGAATTTGGTACAACGGAGAAGACGTAAAAATATGTTCAAATTACCCCACACTACCCTACTGCTTCATTTAATTTCTTACTCTGAGCGCTTGCAGTGGTTGATTGGAGTTAAGAATATGAAGTGGTTGGCTTTATCATTCTTG
>NW_024884031.1:0-26310 GCF_019059575.1 Amphibalanus amphitrite | reverse complement strand
GCAGGCGGTCTTACTAACATTCAGGTGTAGTCCTGTAACTAAACTAAATTCTTTTAATAGGTTACTGCATTCTGTAATGAAAATTCAGACCCGTCCAGGATCAGTGTAAGTCATCTGCGTATGCTGATAACTTTATTTCTCTCCCTAAAATTTGGAATCCTCGAACTGAGTTCGTTGCACGTATTTTTCTCAGAAGCGGTTCCATACAGATTAACCATATCAAACAGCTCAGAGGGCAACCTTGTCTTATCCCACGCTCAATTCGAAAACTCGGCGATAAGAAGTTATTCACGTTTACCCTGGTGGTACTATGTGATCCAGATGGGTAGAACACATACATCCATCTCTTAAACTGATGTCCAAACCCATACGCTTTAATAACATCGTTCAGATAGGGCCAACTAATTGAGTCGTACGCCTTTTTAAAATCGCATTGCATAAGCATTGCTCTCGTCTTATTTTTATTTGTTAAGTCAATCAAATCCATTATTAATCTAACATTTTCTCCAATAAAGCGCCCTTTTAGAAATCCTGTCTGATCAGGGTGGACTATGTCATTAATCACTTTCTTTAGCCTTAAAGCTATTGCTTTTGCTATGATTTTGTACGCCACTGGCAGAAGGGTAATTGGTCTTAAATTTTCCACCCTTCTCTTGTCTTTCCCTTTTTTAGGAATAAGCGTTGTGACGCTTGTAGAAAATGACTCGGGTAGAAATCCTCGCTCAAATATTTCCGTTACCACCGCCAGAAACAGCGGACAGAGGATGTCCCAAAAACTCTTGAAAAATTCAACTGTCCAGCCACAGGGTCCAGGTGAGGTGTTTAGCTTCAAGGACAAGAGGGCTGCCGTTAATTCCGCAGCTGACAGTTTTGCATCGCATTCTTGCCTCTGAGCATCAGATATTTCCTCAATTTCATCTAAAAACGAGACGTTTGCGTCCGACGGAGGCACACGCTTATAAAGTTTTTCGAAGAAGACTGAACATTCACTCAACATCTGATCTGTATCTTCGGAAAGTTTTCCTGTAGATGTAAAATGATTTAAGAACATGGTTGGTAAAAACCGTGAACGTTCTTTTCGTTGCTCCAAAGAGAAAAAATATGATGAACATCTTTCCGCATACGCAGCCCAAGTTACTTTGCACCTGAACATGTTCCTTTTTGTTCTGGCTTCTATCAACTCATTTCTCTCCTCGACCGCCTTCTGAAGCTGCTCATCGTTCCTATTGGCATCACTTTTGCTAGCGATTATATTTTCTAAACTAACAATTCGTTCATTTCTTAACCTTTTTTGCCTTGAGGCGAATTGGATTACCTTCCCGCGAGTCATGCAGAGCACTGTATCGAAGAGAAGTACGCGAGAGACTCCTGCAGTATCGTTACTTTTTATTGCTTCTTTAATGAACATACCGAGCTCCTGTACAAACGTTTCATCTGCCAGTAAAGAATTGTTAAATTTCCAATATCCTGGACCTCTGGATTGCTTCGCTGGACAAACCTTCAGCTGTACTGCTCTGTGGTCACTTAAGAATGGTGGCATTATATTGCATGCAACTAGTTTCCCTGGCATGCATAAGTGGTCAGATATGAAAAAATAATCCAATCGAGACCGGGAATCACCTCTGGTAAATGTGAATTGGATATCGTTCGGATGCTGCCTTCGCCAAGCGTCAACAAGACGGAACTCGTCTAACGTTTCTTTTACCGCCCTGTTTCTTTGTCCGTAATAATCGCGTATCACTCTTTGATTTGGCCACTCGCGATCTCGAGATGGATCTAATGTTACGTTAAAATCACCTGCAAGCACGACGTTATCTGCATGCATTTCGCTCAGCCAATCGTTAATTCGCATTATTGATTCGACTTCATCTATGTTTGGGCAGTAAATACTACCAAGCAAAATTGACCTGCCTTCCAGTACAGCTTTCAAGAAAATTGTTCTGCCCTCGTCATCTTTTCGTACTTCTTTAACGTCTAAGTCGAGACCTCTTCTGACTAGGATGCACACACCTCTACTACTGCTGGTACCGTTACAGAAGAAACTGTCACCACCCCATTCGTGGGCGAATAAACGTTCCATTGAACTTGAACAGTGCGTTTCCTGCAGCAGAGCCACGTCACATTGATGGGCTTTCAACCAAGTGAACAGCTTACGCCTTTTGGGAACCTGCCCGTTGTCACTGGCCAAACCGTTTATATTACAAGTTATTATGTTTAGGCTTGTCATGCTACCGAGACAGGTAGTACGTTAATTGCGTTCACTGACTTAAGCGAAGCATGTAACCATATCTCAGCAAGTCGCTGTGTCTTGTTATCGGTACGCGCATGATTTAAATGGCTACTTCGAACATGGAGCACCATGTGACACTCGAGTACCCAGTTACTAGTCAATTTGCATGCTATCCTACTACGAACTAAAACAAAACGAGCAGTCAACCGATCACATTTCATCACACTTAATATGCGACGTTCCGAAACAGCTACACTTATACAGCTATAAACAAAATGTATAACTTGAGCAGAACTTGGATTCCTACCGCTCATGTACATGCTGTCTTTTTTCAAAGTGGTTGTTTCACACTCTGGTCTGCCATCTAGTCACACTTACTGTGCACGTTCAGAAACTGACGTATGTCCGCACCACAGCGGCGTCGGACAGACGCCCCACCTGCCGCGAGCCGGGGAGCCTCCGCCACTGCCGACTGGCTGGTGGAGACATCTGTTCCACGTCGCTCTCCCCCGTCACCGTCACCTGCCCCAGCGTAGCCACCTCCGCCTCTGCCAAACGTGTCCGGAGATCGGTTCGTTCCCCGCTCCCCGGGCAGCGAGCAGCCGCGCCCCCGCTCCGGCCGATCTCCAGCGCCAGGCGAGGACGGAGAGCGGCGTCGGCGCGCCAGTTCTGCCTCCTCCTCATCGCGGACGACGGAGCCACCCGGCTCCGCGCCTTCCCGGCGCTCCGCTCCCCGTCCGGCGGCTTCGGCAGCGCGGACCGGTGTTGTGTCTGTGGAGGCTCCAGCTGGTCCTGCCGCCACATGGTCGCGACCCCGTGGAGGGGAGTGCGCCATCTCCCGTCCGCCGTCGCTCCGACTCGCCCCAGTGGTCTCGTCGGAGCGGGAGTCTCGGCGGCTCGGCTGTCCGGGGCGACCAGCCTCGGCCAGCTCGGCCACCTCACGGCTGATACGCTCCAGGGCCGCGTCACATCTCACGGGACGCGGCCGGTCTCGCTCGCCGATGACGACGTGCACGACGCCGTCTCTGGTGAATACCGTGTTGACCTTCCCTTCTCGTTTCAGCTGCATTAGCTTGTTGAAAATCTGCTGCCTGGTGGGAGTGAGCCTTTCTCTGATGTATAAGCCGGTACCCCTCAATCTTGTTCGATTCCTGACCAGGAGGTATCGGTCTGAATCAGCGTCGCAGGTTGTAAAGCGGACACAGATTTGCCTCTCCTCCCGACGCAGCTCTGCCACCTGCTGCATGTCCATGTTGAAACCCATGAGCTGCTGAAGCATGGTGCCGAGCAGGCGTGAGCCGTCTTCTCTCTTGTTGGCCCCCGACCGACGAGGGATGGCGGGCCCGCTGAACACTAGCCAGTCACGGAGCTCCCTCTGCTGGAGCCGATCCTGCTCCTGTTCCAACTCTGTCAGCCGCTTGAGGCACATACGGAAATCGCTCTCCGTCTGTTTGGTTCTGGCCTCCAGCTCAGCCAGTCTCTTCCCCAGCGTCTCATTGGCAGCCAAAGAAAAGCTTAGGGAGTTTTCCAGGGCGGTGATTCGTTCCTCACTGTACTTGCGAATATCCTCCGTCAGCGCTCTGTTGCTACGGGCGTTCTCGCTGCGAATGAACTCTTTTAGGCTGGCTATACTCTCATCTTCATTGCCATTCCCATCCTGTCTGTTCTCATCCACTTCCAGTATGTAGTCCTCTTCCTCTGTCCTCCTGTTTTTCCCACTGTCTTTTTCTAGCGGGCTAGTGTTTTTGCGTTTCGACTTCCCCATCTCTTCCTTTCAGCGCCCTCTGGCTTACAGCGCTCCAGTAGCAGGGTTTCAAACTTCCAGTGCGCTTCCCGTACTACAGATGTCGCTAGTGTCGACTTCACCTCACGTGACCTTCGTCCGGTCATCCGATCGCAACGCGGGGCGGTGACAAACTCGGCGCACTACACGAGATGCTGTATCGTAACGATACGTCCAGCCGTGACGACCTTGCGCAAAGGCTTGTTACTCACAAGATTCCGGGCTGTAGTCGCCAGACCTGGGCACACTTGTTCTCCGGTTTAGATACTTCTTAACCGTTAAAATAAACGAAAAGCACGGAGCTTCCGCTCACCGATCTAAGCCATATGGCAGCGCATATGGCAACTGGGATAGGCACATTCAATAAGTGATATGAACCACCTCTGGATGAATTTCAGGTCGAGGTCAGGTCAAGGTCAGGTCAAGTGAGGTCAAATTTTGAAGTTGGTTGTTAAGGCCTAAAAAGGTATCTATCTGATGCAGTTTTTCACGGCGAATCGAATGGTGCTATTTTTGTTTCCGTACGAGGTCTAGAACTTCCAAAAAAGTCATTTTTCAAAAAAATTGTGTGTCGTGAGTCCGTGACGTCATAAAATTTTGAATAACTCCCACATTTTTGAACCGATTCTTCTAAAATTTGGTATGTAGGTGCACATAGACCACTTCTCTGACATATATTCCGGTTTTTTCGATAGACTCAAAATTTTGGATTTTATAATAATTTTCCCAAAAAAGTCAGTTTTTTGAAAAAAATTTAGGCCAAAATCCAAAATTTTCAAAAAACCGAGATAGCCATTTGATAGACAAAGTAAAATTGCGTATAACCTTTTTTGTTACGTCTTGATTCCTTTAAAAATGAAGATGTTAGCGGCGTTTGAACTTTTGCCGTTTTTGAGGCGAAAATGGCGAACATGACGTCACTAAAACGTCAATTTCTCAAACATTTTCCGACGGATTTCGCTCAAATTTTCAGGGAACGTGTCAAATTGATGTAAGAAAAGGTACTGAAAGTTCGGCGGCGCTGCGCGCCGCCGTTTTTGAGATATCGCAAAAATTCGCGAGGGGGGTAAAATTTACCCCCCCCAGCCCCGCGCGGGTTAATGCACTGTCTTGCTTTTTATAATCAGCCACAAAAGCTGCTTGAGTTGTAGAATTTGGGATGCAGGGCTCCATTGACTGATATTTTCTGCTCTCCACAGATGCGAGATTTGCGCCACGACAATCTGAACCCGTTTATCGGCGCCTGTGTGGATCCACCTCATCTGTGTACCGTTTCCGACTACTGCACTCGTGGAAGCCTGAGGGTAAGTGATAAGAACAACGGCCCGGGTTGAAGTGTGAATTGTTGGAGGTTTCTCTCATGTTGTGTAAAATGTTTTGTGATTAATATGCTAAATTATTGTCGTGTATTTGTACCAATCGCTGTTTCCTTGCTATTGATTTGTAGAGCTGTGGATGGCTTGCAAAATGTTCAGGAAGCTTCTTCGTACTTCTACAGCCGACAGCGTAGGTCTTATGACTAAAATCTTTTTTTTCAACTTAGTATGCGGCTCGTGTATTTCCAAGCTCCTGTATAATACCCAATGCTGGAAATGGTAATCAAGCGTAGCAATAATGATCGAAGCATACTAAATAACGTACATGTCACTAAACGGCCAATTGCGTGAAATGGTAGAATGCATGACATATACCTAACCATTTACCGACAAAAATATCCTAAAAGCGCAGTTGCCCATTTCCTTCACGTCTGTGTAATATTGACCTGTCAACATACCCTTCACCATGACGACCTCCTTTCAGGATATTCTGGAGAACGCTAACGTCAAGTTGGACAACATGTTCATTGCCTCAATGGTCTTCGACATCATAAGGGTACGTGCTGCCGCAAATACTCAGCTCCTTGCTATATACCTGTCTGTACCACATACTCGGCCTTTTGAGTGCCGTGCTGGTCTTTTGAGCAAGACATCCGGATGAAATCATTTACAGGTTATTTCTTGTAAAGCAGTTCATCAATGCACTGATTGCCTTCAGCTGCAGAAGTTTCTACGCAGTAAAACTCTTAGCAGGTGTTTTTATTGATGCAAGTGCGCATTCAGTGTCTTTCCGGATGCCTTTGAAACGTTGATATTAGACTTCAGGCCTCAGCGTTGCAGCACGTCGAAAAGGCACTGAATGCGCTAGCACTATGTTACCAATGAAAACGTGTGACTTATCGTTCTTTGAATGGCTTCTTGGCCGTCCTGTAAGCCTCGCGTGTTTTTTTTTTTTTTTTAGTTAAATCGTCCCTGCTGATTGACGATTTTAAAGGGACCCTCCCACCTTAACATTAGATTTGAGTTGAGATAGCCAAAATGGGGTCCCTGGCTCACAATTACCGGTTTCGGCACTCACAACATCGAGAAATGCTTTAAATCGGAAATATTGAATTTCAAAATTGCAGCGTTTTGATTCAGAGGGGCTAATGCTTTTGAATACCCCTCTGAATGTGTGACGTCAGCGGAGATCTAACGATTTTTAACCCGCGAGTTGCTGGGGGGGGGGGGGCGTTAAACGCCCCCACTTTTTTCGCCGGGCCATAGCATAAAAACGGCTTGGGTACTTGTAGGGAATTGATTGAAGTTTATTGTGACAAAGTTTCAAAAAAATCGGTCGGAAAATTTTTGAGATATCGAGGTTTTAGTGACGTCATGATTTCTGAGTTTTCGACCAAAAACGACATATGTTCAAAAAATCATATAAAATCACAGAATAGACATACAGACATGCCGTAAACGCCATTAGACTGCCAATACCATGATCAATCAAATGGCTATCTTCGATTATTGATTATCGTTCCGCATTTTCCATAATCTTGAACTGAATCTTGGCAATTTTTCGTGACTACTTCACGACCATGATACATGCATTTCTTAAATTCAACTTTTTGAGGCAAACACGTACACATATGATAAAATGAATGTCACCATCGTGTTCTACGCTCCAAATTACCTATAAAACATGTGTCACAGGTTGCAAATATCAGTTTTGATTTTCGGGGATATGTGCCTACCCGGTTGACCTGACCTTGACCCTGACCTATGCTTGACTGACCCCTACATGGAGCTGACACTCTTGTAGGCCTTATATGATGGATTGTGCACCGTTTTGACAGAGTTTATGACGAGAGGCGCCCATTGCGAAGCCCTGAAGTCCATGCTACTGAAAGCCCGATTTCAGGTGTTTGACCTGACCTTGACCCGACCTGTGACCTCAAAATTCAACTTTAAAGTACTCATCTGAAGCGTCTCGTCGCGCTCTTTCCTTTGCCGCCTCGTGCGTTTCGCTGCGCCTATTGGTTCTCGAGTTATCGGCTGGGGGCGTTTAACGCCCCCCCCCCCCCCAGCAAATGGTGGGTGGCGAAATACCCCAGCAACTGCCGGGTTAAATCTTTTACTAAAACCTTTGGTAGCACGCGGTGGTATATGCTGCTTTGCGCGCAACAAATGCCGCACCTTCAAATAAAGTCGCTAGGAATAGCGAATATCCCAAAAAGTAAACAAAAGTAAAAGTCGAATATTTTGAAAACCGGTGAATATTTTTCGATAAAATTTGGTAGATATTCGTTTTCGCTCTTTCTGAGCCTAGCGACATCACTTTCATGCCAAATCATTAACTTTTTTGAAGGTGGGAGGGTCCTTTTAATTACATCAGTGGGAAGCTTATATACATAAATGGTAGACACCTGAGTTTTTAGAGGCGCATGTTGAAGGTTGATCGCAGGTCTATTCATTTGCTGTTTTAGCGAAACACTAAGCTTTGCCAACTTTTATAAATGACCCACATTAATAACGTTCAGAGGATGTGTGTCATTCCAACTTGCTTTTGAATTTGGTCTAGGAAAAGTAAAGCAAGTAGCAGCCGGTGCTTATATTTGAGCTCTTATTCTCGTGTGAAGTTGATCGGCGTATAGATACTGGACCCAAGTGCTCAGCCCTTAGTTTGTCTTCTTTCTTTTCGCATAAATCGTCTGGAGGAGCTGAGAAGGTTCCTTTTTCAAAGGTTACCATGCAATATGCATGGTTAGGCTAGTGATAGACGAAGCAGCCGTAGCAGTAATTGTAAAAGCAGTCGAAACTTTGCCTCAGATTCTCTCGGTTGCTGTCTTTCTTTGTTTGTTTTGTTGGGTTAGGCCCTTTCGGTCCAGTAAGACCATTTCAGAGCCGGGAGGATGATAGGATATAGGGGGAGACATTGGTCTGGGCAGGCACCCTAGTGAGTCGCCGGGGCTGAGCCCGTCCGAAGACAGGCCACCCAGCCCCAAGGCACTCACTGCACCCGGCTACGGGGTGCGCTCCCTCGGGAGCAGCGGTGCCGCTCCAAGGGAGCAGCCCGCATGAGATAAAGTTGCCTGTCCAGCCCGGAGGGGGGTTGCGGCGTGGTGGAGAAGGATTTCAGTATCCTGAGGATAGAAGCACGGAACGGTGTGCTGTCTTTCTCTCTCCTCTCGAAGGCACTCGATTCAGTTACAAACTTTGTGGAGAGTTTTCTCGGCGTTCCTAGCATGGCTTACGTGACATATAGCAAAAAGTCACTTATAGAAGCCGTGCGGCGTGCACCATTTGAAAATGAATATACATTTTTATTCTACTTGTAGTTTGGAGAATTCCTAAATCAACATCCTTTTCCGAGGGTAAAGTAAGGTTTTGTAGATAAAATGAAGGAAACGGCTTTCAAAACAGATTAAATAAATAAATACATGCATTCGCTGTCGAAGTTATGAAGCGTAATGCTCATAGGACTTTGTTCGGCTAAGCTGTTTACCTTAGCAAACAGCATGGAGATACAAACCGCGTACGACACTCGGTTAACTCTTTTTGAAAGGTAACGGCTACCGCAGTTAGTGGCATGGGCATAGTCCGCTCCTGGACATCGCGAGATTTACTGGATCAATTTTAAACATTGAAACCGTACTCATTTGATATACATATCTCATCTAAATATAATATAAAATATTGCAAATGTTTGACCGGGTAATTGACATTGCCTAAAACCACGCTAAGCAGAGCTTGTGCAAGCCCGACCGTTAGGTACTGCCCGAGCGGACAATGTTATTCTCCGGGTACCGGGAGCTTTGGATGCCTGGATTTAGTATACCCATCAAAGTCAGACACGATATGTCTCACTCAACTGACTTTGACTGGCTACGGCTGCTCCCACCAACCACAGACCATCCCTGACAGGAGTCTCATATATCGAATACTGGAACAACTCGAACCCGGCCTCTCAACACCGGGATTTCAATGCTCTACTGGTTGAGGTTGTCCACATTATTTTTGACGGATTCCAATGCACCATTCAAATGTTAATTACAAATGAACTCAATTAAAATTATTTCTAAATACGAAAAACAGATAAGGACCCAGTTCCTAAGAACTGTTTTTATGTATTTGTTTGTTAGCAGTCAATGAACTACGTTGAAACCGAATAACTGAACGTAAGGCGCAGCTTTGCTTTGGTTTCTATTTGGCTCGCAAGCCTAGCTATGTACTCAGTAGCGGCGGAACACCCTCAATTAAGGGGGGCACTGCCGACTTTTGGTCCCATTCTTTCCCGGCAACGCCCATAGGGCTAATGTTAAAATGCCAAAATCAAAGGGGGGCACGGTGCTCCGGTGCCCTCCCCGTTCCGCCGCCTAATGATGTACATGCATGTTTTGTAAGGCCTAATTGATTTATTGTTCTTTGACCAATGTTTCAGCTCACCGTGCTTTTCTTTCCCCTCCAGGGAATGATGTTCCTGCACGACTCGCCGCTGCGTTTCCATGGCAACCTGAAAACAACGAACTGCCTGGTCGACAGCCGCTGGGTGGTCAAGGTTGCTGATTTCGGACTGGCAGAAATAATTAACCGAAGCGACCAGCACCTCGAAACGGAAAAAGACGTGCGGCAAAAGTGCGAAGGTCAGTGCCGACCGGTCACACAAAGCCAGCGCGCTCGTCTCGTAACTTAATTTTTAGAATGGCTCGAACGACAGAAAAAAGCTGTTTCTCACCAGCTGCGTGGCATCGTTCGTTAAATCACCTATCTAGGTACAAAAACAAATTTTCTGCGAGAACGGCGTACATTTGAAATTTAGAAGTTTGAGTCCAAAAGTAATGCATCGTCTCGATTATTGCCAGCCAATACTATGCCATAGATATCAACAGTTGTGAAGACAATTGTTAAAAAGTGACTCCGATGGTATAACGAGGATCAGTCCCGCTTATAAGACCGACCCTATTTTGTCGCGTACCGGCTGCAGATTCTACCCTTCTCCCCCGTACCTCGACTACTCTCCTCCTCTCTTCCTGTCCCTACTCTACCGCCTCCTCTCCACTTGACCTACCCCGTCTTACCACATTGTTTTACCTCAGTGCTCTACCCCCACTCCACTCTTTTTAACCCCCTTATACCCCTTATCTACCCCATCTCTACCCTTCTCTACCGCTACTCTACCCCTTCTCTACCGCTGTTTTACCCTTTTCTAGGACTGCTCTACCGCTGCCCCACCCTAATCTACCACCCTGTTCTACCCCCGTCCCACAGATCTGCTGTTCAAGGCTCCTGAGCAGCTGCGCTGTAGCGGCGCCGAGGCTGGATCTCAGAAGGCTGACGTCTACAGCTTCGCTATGGTGCTGTATGAAATTCACAGCAGGAGTCCGCCGTTCAGCGGTATGGGTCTCGGCCCTCTGGAGCTGCTGCAGTCGGTCATCAAACGCAGCAGCAACAACAACCCCGTGTTCAGGTGCGGAAGGGTGTCTTCAGAGAGACGTGTATTTTTGTGTCGGCGTTACGGACAAGACAAAATGAAAATGAGTCGCATCATTTTCATCAGCTCCGCTAAATACCAGTACACACACTACGATGTAACTTCTTTTTATTACTGTAATTCGTTTCAGGAAAGCAAGGTTTTGTGTCACTCTCTGAAAATAAAACTATCTTGCTTATCGACAACATTGAAAGCGGGCACAATTTTAGGTCTTGAATGAACTCCTATGCTCTAATGCGTGCTTTCAACACCATTGATAGAAAAATTATTCGAAAAGTAGCTCGTAATGTGATCAAAATAATGTTGTTTAGATTCATTAGGGCTAGTTGACAACGGTATTATAATGCCTCCATAATCTACTAGTGCAATACATTACATGAGTCATCGCTGAATTTAGTGTGGTTTGTGTGGTGCTTGTTCCCGTCCACAGGCCTCCGATTCACATGCTGGACACCTGTTTCGACTGCGTGAGGGTGGTGCTGGCCGAATGTTGGGCCGAGGACCCCGACAGTAGGCCAGACTTCAAAGCCGTCAGAAACAAACTCAGGCCCATGAGGAAGGGAATGTGAGTAAAAAGGGAACGAGCGTTCCTTCAGCACGCACATATACTCGTAGGTATTCTCGTAGGTCTGTACAAGCATAACCAGCTCACAACAAAACACGATACCTACACATAAAGAGAAATCTTTGCATTCATACAACTAACATAACTCGCCTCGTTTGCGATCGACTTCGGAGTGTTCTATTTTCTGAAATATGCGATAATGAACCCTGCAACGGATTAGCTAGTGGGCTTAGCAGCTTTATTGAGCAGTCTATAGGTTTGAAGTCCACATGCGATAAATTATATGAACCCCGAACGTGTCTCATAAACTGGTCTAAGTTTATGGGTTTGGGAAGTTATCAGTCGGATAGTCAAACAGACGCAAGCTGTGGGGAGCCCCCAGAAAGTACCATAAAATAGCTCCCATGCCGGCGGCATACTATATAGTTTGTTCCATATCAAGCTTGCAGTTGGAGTTTCTTCGGCAGATCGCTCCTCCGCTAAAGAATTTGCGTCTTAAAATGTAAGAGCTGTATATACAGAAATCACGCACTGCTTTCAGCAGGGCACTTCGGCTGCAAACTTGAAACGGAATAGAGTATACATACTTACATAGACCACTATATATCTATATATAGTGGTCTATATATAGTGGTAGATATATAGTGGTCTATGATACTTAACACACCCTTAAAGAAGTTTTAATTTGTTTTAACCCTCGCCCTGGCAGGGGGGGGGGTCGATGCGACCCCCCCCCCTAAGGTTTTTCGAAAATAGCGTAAAAACGCTGCGCGCCGCCAAATTTGGCACAGTCTATGGGGCAACCTTTTTACATATGACCTGAAAATTTCAGGTCCGGGTGGCCTTGGGTCAGGTCACCAGGTCAGAAAAACCGGTACAAGGTCATGGTCAAATTTCAATTTTCTTTTTGCACCTGTCCAACTCACAGTTTTGCACTGATTTCCTTCAACCTTTCAGGATGTGCTAAGGTCATCGAGTTGTATAACATATAGTTCGGGTTTTTTGAGGTCACTGACCTGAGGTCAGTTAGAGGTCATTACGTCGTAATGTTAGGCCTATGGGAAAATACTAAATTCGGAAAATACTGGAGATATCCGCTTCGTTCTATCACTTTTGTGCTTTGAAACCACAGTACTTAACAGCAGGTCACTTGGTGCTTCTTTGTTTGGAGTATTTATCCATGGGTCAGGTCAAATGAGGTCAACTGAGGTCAAATGACGTTTTTGCCAATAACTTGGCACATAATGACGCTAGAGCTTAAAACATGGTATCATTGTGTTCCTGGTGATCAGCCGAATCGAATGATATGCGATATGATGCAATTTGGTTAACTTTAACTTAATTTATTAATTTAAGTTTACTTAAGATTTAAGAAAAACTTTAAGTACACGTAAGCAAGCTAAAAAGTATATCATTCGACGCGCCTTGACGTGCTGAGTTCACTGGTGCTCCTCTTTTTGCTCTATCTTAATTACATCAAAAGTTATAAGCGAAAAACTTTTGACCTGTTTTTAGCGAAATTTTTACATTTATACCCCAAAAAAACCCCTAAATATTGACCTAGAGCAACCAAATTTGCACAGGGGCGAGAACTCCAGGGGGCCCACCTACCTACCAAATTTGGTGTTTCTAGGTGCCATAGGAGCCAATCGCGAGGGGGGGGGTCGCATCGACCCCCCCCGCCAGGCCGTGTTATGAAAAATGCCCTGCCAGGGCGAGTGTAGCAGCATGTGGATAGGACATCAGTTTTCCTTTTAATTCAGTATATTCATCCAGATCCGCAATGCCACGTAAAAAACTGAAAAGACACAACACGGTATTATAACCCTCGTTTCCTCAACATTCCTGCGCCACATTCGCAACCAACTGATAACTGACTATAATATCTGACTAGAATGTTTTTGTTCACTCTTCAACATAACAAACTTAGGCAAAAAACATCATCTAATCATAAACAAAAGCATACATACCAAAATATTAAAGAAAATACATTACTCACTCCGTCCCATGTCCCTCGGCTCGCTTTTCGTTCAAAACAATAACATTTCTTGCGCAGATGCGGCAAAAAACAGGGCCCACGCGGGCCACGCTGGTGGTCACCTAAACCACTGCAGTAAATTGATGCCAGCGGGAACATGGCTCCCCAAAATTCAACAGAATTTTCTCTTCGGATAACACTAACAGATACGTCGATTACACGAACAAGTATGTGACCATGAAACAGAAGTTGTTCCAAGGATCAAGTCCTTATAGACTACGGTCTCAATGCATCTTACACTTCTCACAGCTGTCCTTTCACGGCATGTGGACCGCTAATCCTACGCCAAGCACCTCTAGTTCGTCGTCCGCTCACCAGGCGTTCAGAGGCTCCCCGACCGGGAATCTCCGTCGTGCGCCCTCATGATCATGACCAGACGATGCACTGGCCTGTCGTATTCGGCTGCGCCGATCCGCACTCGCACCTTACGCACCAAGTCATCCGCACTCGGGTACGTGGTCACTATACGTCCCAGATGCCACTGAGAGCGCGGAAGACTGTCATCGGCCACAGCGACGAGGTCGTCGACCTTCATGTTAGGCTCCTTGTCGATCCATCTCCGTCGCTCCTGCATAGTGGGGACGTACTCGTGCTGCCATCGCGACCAGAATACGTCCGCCAGATGTTGTACGCGCCGCCATTTTCGACGGGCGTAGACGTCTTCACGGCAGAAGACACCAGGTGGAGGAAGAAGGACCTTGGATTTACATGTGAGTAGCTGTGCTGGAGTGATAGGTTCTACGCTATCAGTGTTAGTCATGCTACAAACAGAAATGGGCCGACTATTGACGACGTTCTCGGCTTCCGCGACAAACGTCCGGAACAGCTCGTCGTCCAGATGATGACTGTGTCCGTCCAGGATACTAGTCAATGCTGTTCTTGTCGACCTGATGAGCCTTTCCCATGAGCCGCCCATGTGGCTCGCGTACGGGACGTTGAAGGAAAACTCAATGAAATCACATTGATCCTTCAGCAGCTCTCGCCTGATCTTCCCCTTCTCCATCTCCATCATGGCTGCTTCCAATGTGCTTTTGCCGCCAATAAAGTTTGTGCCGTTATCACAGAACAGCTTTCTCACAGGGCCACGGCGACACACAAATCGTCTATATGCGTTCAGAAAGGCGTCTGCTGTCATGCTGTTGACAGTTTCCAGGTGGATCCCACGACAACTCAGGCAAGTGAAGAGCAGTATCCACCGTTTGACTTCGCTTCTTCGCTCCTTTACAAAGAATGGGCCAAACGCATCCACTCCACTGTTTTCAAAAGGTTCCGTCGCCTCCAAACGCTCCATAGGCAGGTCTCCCATCTTCTGAGTGCAGGGATTTCCACGTAACCTCTTGCACTTCACGCAGCTGAGGATGATCCTCACAACTGCCGATCTTCCCTGCACGATCCAGAAACCTCTTTGTCTGACTTCATTCAGAGTCATCTCTCTTCCACTGTGGTGAGTTCGCTCATGGCACTCACGAACAATCAGGTCTGTAATGTGTCCTCGTTTCGGTAGTATGATCGGGTGAGCTAGCTCCATTGATAAGCTGCTCTTTCGAGCACGTCCTCCTACTCGAAGTAGCCCATCCTGATCCACGAAAGGATCTAGTCCTCGCAGGCTGCCAACGGTTCTCTTTCTTCGGGGGTCACCAGATCGCTCTCCATCAGCTGAAAGGGCAGCCACGTCCTCATTGAAGTCTTCTTTCTGGACCTGTCGAAGGATCAACTTTTCTGCGTTCAGCAGATCTTCAGCACACAAGCCCTCCTCGGATTCATCTCCTTCTGGTTTCGTCGTCTTCGATTTGATCCGATGTCGGAGACGTCTCACAAACTTGATGCAGAGGGCAACAGCTCTACGAGCTCTGAACCAATCAGAGAAGTACAGCAGCCGCTCCTTCAGACTCGCAAACTGTTGTGCAACGGAAGCAGCAGTTGCAAGCGTCGTCATCTTCTTTACCTCTGGGTCGTCATCAGGGACTTCGAACGTACTAGGCGTCCTCTCCTCGTCCTGTTTCCTAAGGAACTCGGGTCCCTTCCACCAGATGTCGTTCTTCTTCAGGTCAGACGCCCTCTGGCCGCGGGAAGCGTAGTCTGCTGGATTGACTTCAGAGGATACGAATCCCCACTGATCAGGTGATGTGTACTGGCGAATTTGCTGTACACGATTCGCCACGAAGACGTGGAAACGTTTGTCTTCGTTTCCGATATAACCCAATACTACCTTGCTGTCACACCAGAAGTATTCTCTCAGGTTCGGAATATTCAGCTCTTGCTTCAGGAACTGGCTGGTTTTTGTCGAAAGAAGTGCCGCTGCCAGCTCCAGCCTTGGAACAGTCGTCACGCGTTTCGGCGTTACTCTGGCTTTCCCCAGCACCAGTGACGAATAGAGCTGTCCATCGGTAGTCTTCATTCGCAGATAGCTGCAGGCCCCGAGCCCCTCTAGGCTGGCGTCTGAGAAGTTGTGCAGCTCGTAGGACTCCACCAGACATGAGGATGGAACGTAGCACCTGGGCACTGCAAAAGTGGAAAGTGTAGCCAGGTCTGCTTTCCAATCAAGCCAGCACTCTTCATGTACCGGCTCATCCCATCCACCGCCATCACAACAGAGTCGCTTCAGTATCTGCTTTCCCTGCAACGTGAAGGGACACACCAACCCCAGGGGGTCGTATAGGGAACTGACGGTAGACAAAATCCCTCGTCGAGTCACTGGTCTGTCGGGCAGGTCTCCTGTCAAAAGGAGCGTGTCATCTTGAATGTTCCACGAAAGTCCAAGAGCCTGTTCCACTGGTTTGTACTCGTCCACGACGTCCTTGTTCTGAAGATTCTTCGATCGATTTTCTTCGGGGATGCTGGCGATGACATCCGGCTCGTTCGAGGTGAATTGGTGCAACTGGAAACCACCTTTGGAACACAAAATTGTTGCTCTTCCAGCCAGGTCACACGCCGACGTCTTGTCCGGAGTTGAGATCAATCCGTCGTCCACATAGAAATCGTGGCGCACGAAGGCTGCAGCTTCTGGGCCACACTCTTCTTCATAGAGCTCAGCTGTCTTATTCAGCGCGAACATCGCACAAGATGGGGACGATGTTGCCCCGAACAGATGCGTAGTCATTCTGAACTCTGTCGGTTCTTCCTGCAGGTTTCCATCCTTCCACCAGAGGAAGCGTAGCAGGTTCCGATGTTCTTGGTTCACTTTCACTTGGTTAAACATCCCTCTGATGTCACAAGTGAGAGCCACGGGGAGCTTACGGAATCGAGTCAAGATGCCGCAGAGGTTATTGGCCATGTCCGGTCCCTGCATGAGCTCACTGTTTAGGCTCCGTCCATCGAATTCACAGCTGCAGTCAAAGACCACCCTGATCTTTTGTTTACGAGGGTGACGGACCCCATGGTGCGGCAGGTACCACACTCCATTGCTGCCGGCTCCACCAAGTTCCTCTTCAGGCACAGGCTCAGCGACTCCGGTCTCCAGCATTTCTGTCATGAATGTGTTGTATTCTGCCTGAAATCCTGGATCCCTTTCAAATCTCTTCTTCAACCCTTGCAGCCTTTGCATTGCAAGTTTCTTATTGTCTGGCAGCACAACCTCTGGGTCCTTCAGTGGAAGTGGCGCTTCCATGTGACCATCTTCTGTGGCATGCATCTGTGTCTCCATTAGATCCACAAATCTCTTGTCTTGTTGTGAGATTTTCTTCTCTTGAGGTTGGTCCTGAAACCCTGTCTCCAACATTTCAATCAAATGTGACGGCCCGACTTCCCTCGCTCGGGTCCTCAGCGTGAAGTGACACTGCCTACTCGCCGCACCATCGCACGATGCAAAACAGCACGTTCTGTTGCCGCGAGCGAGGCCAACGACACCCCAGCCCATCGCTGTGCGGACTGCCCACGGCGCGTTGTCGTCTCCTGTCACGATGTCCTGAGGCTTGATGGCCTTGCTGCAGTTCAAGCCAATGAGTAGACCAATCGACGCCTCCGGGTAGTAGGGAGGCAAACTCTCAGCTACTTCTCTCAGATGAGACCAGTTTGCTGCTGTCTCACGCCTTGGGATCAGTTGTCGATCTACAGGCATGTCTTCACGGGTGTACGTTGTGGGGAGGCTGATCTCACTGCTGGAGTCCAGCGCTTCGATGACCAGTCCCGTTACTGCTTTCGCCTTCACCTCGGTTTTCCCAGTAATCGTACTCAATTCCAGAGAAGTTTCCACTCCGGGTGCTTTGATCTTGTCGCAGACGCTCTCAGTTATGAACGTCCCATCAGACTGTGGATCCAGAATGGCGTAAACCATTTCCTTGTGCTCCGGTGTTGTCCGGTGATGGACCAGTACAGGCACGATCAGTGAATGAAAACATGGGGTTCCATCATCTGCATCGCTGGGCGGTGATCTGATTGTATAGTGGTGAGTATCCCCGCCTGTCACGCGGGAGATCGGGGTTCGATTCCCCGTCGGGGAGCCAGGACATGGGACGGAGTGAGTAATGTATTTTCTTTAATATTTTGGTATGTATGCTTTTGTTTATGATTAGATGATGTTTTTTGCCTAAGTTTGTTATGTTGAAGAGTGAACAAAAACATTCTAGTCAGATATTATAGTCAGTTATCAGTTGGTTGCGAATGTGGCGCAGGAATGTTGAGGAAACGAGGGTTATAATACCGTGTTGTGTCTTTTCAGTTTTTTACGTGGCATTGCGGATCTGGATGAATATACTGAATTAAAAGGAAAACTGATGTCCTATCCACATGCTGCTACAGTAAAAAATCCCCCAATCCGAACAAAACCAGATGAACGTTGGGACCAATTTCTGAACCTGTAGGTAGTTAGATGACCCGAACTAACAATCTATACACCGAGTAGAACTTTATTTGCCTCATATTATTTCAGTTCTTCCAACGACCTATAAACCTGTACCTGTAGTGTTTACTTTTCTTTTATTTTTTGTTTGAAACTGCTTTGAAATGGATGAAAGTAAGAAGATGGAAGGTCTGGAAGGTGAAACGAAGGAAGGTGGTGCAGCACTGCTCGCTAGAAGGAGTGGGAGAAAGGTCACATTAAATCCGAAAGGTGCCGCATACCAGTTAGAAACCAAGGAGAAGAGCTATAATGTTCTTCTAAAGGAATTGAAGAAGACAGGAGCTGAACTGTTGGAAGAAGATGTGTCCGAAAGGGTCAAGGCAGATGAAGTTCTCCACAAAACAGTGACAAAGAAGGTGAGACAGTGGCTTCATGGATATGTGACGCTCATGCAAACAGCTATCGATTTGCAAGCTCTACTTCCTGCAGACAGAAAGGAGGAGCATCTGTCAATTAAGAAGAGTTTAAGAAGAGTTTAAGAGCAATTAAAGAAAATACATTACTCACTCCGTCCCATGTCCCTCGGCTCGCTTTTCGTTCAAAACAATAACATTTCTTGCGCAGATGCGGCAAAAAACAGGGCCCACGCGGGCCACGCTGGTGGTCACCTAAACCACTGCAGTAAATTGATGCCAGCGGGAACAGCGAGGGTTAAGTTATCACATAGATAACATGATTCATGTTATCTATGATTATCATCTAACGCTTTTATTATATAAATAATATTTTAGGTGAAGATATCATGCGAGTCAGGCAAGCATGATCTTGATCTATCCTATTGGAACGTTTTTATGATAAAAGTTAAACTTACGCGAAAACCGAAAGCGTAAATATGTCCAATGTTGGTTTTCTTATGCGCAACTCCATTTGTTTTGATCCCCTATCCTTCTGAAAGTAGACGATATATAGTGCTGGCTATAAAAAAGCTGTACTGTTTAAAGAAAGTAAGGGAAGGGTTGAATAAAGTGGTCGTGCTTATTATGGCCTAAGTCAATGATACTAAAATCGCGCTCACAGTCTTTCATCCTCGCGGTCGCCGCAAGTACGCCATTTGATCAATCTCCGGTGCCAATTTTCCAGGAAGCCGCACATCTTCGACAACATGCTGACGATGATGGAAAAGTACACCAACAACCTGGAGGTGCTGGTGGATGAGCGAACCAACCTGCTCATCGTCGAGAAAAAGAAAACTGGTGAGTCATATTTTCTTGAGCGATAGTATTTGGGAGCGCATGATCGGGAACAGGAGACGGTAAACTGTGCACTGCCTAGCGATAATCGTTCTCAGAAAATAGTAATGAAATTACCCCGTGCTGTTAATCATTCCCAGTTACATGAGTAACGGAACCTACTGCAAGAATTAGTTTGAGATCCTTTGCTGAGCTGCGGCGCGCCCATTCGAGTCGGGCTGGCTATGCGGTGCAGTCTAACTTCAGGCGCTGACTCACCCCGCCATCTAGCGACAAGAGCATAAGTAGATGTCGTTTGGGGGCAGCTCAGCAATGCCGAGATTTTTCTTAGTTTGCACAAATACTCGTAATTGTCTTCCACACGGAGTTGCCACTCGTAAGATTTATTATGAGTCATGGGAAGAAGCTTTTTTTGTCGTTTTAATGAGCACAGAAGTAAAGCCGATGTCTCCACACTTGTCAATTTACCTCAGCAGTCAGCGCCATATCATTGCCTCTCAGAACTAACAGTTCGCCCTCCCACCACCAGAGGCGCTGCTGCACGAGATGTTGCCGCGCTACGTGGCCGATCAGCTGAAGCGCGGCAAGAGTGTGCAGGCGGAGAGCTTCGACAGCGTCACCATCTACTTCAGCGACATCGTCGGCTTCACGGCCATGTCGGCAGAGAGCACGCCGCTTCAGGTAAGTGGTGTTAGACTCTAGCGAGCCAAACTATCGGTGATACCGTGGTCCTAAATTATAAATCGTATTGCAGATACCCGAGGGCTGAAATAAAGCACATTTTCACTGGCGTTCCCAGTTGGGTTTCTAATTCGTCTCTGAGCAATTTGAAGAATTAGTCTCGGCTTAACCTGGCCCTAAGGTAGGTCTGAAATACTGTAACTTCTATATTTCCAGTGGAACAATAAAGCCAGCCTGACAACCTCACACCATTCACCATTGACACTGTTCCGTCTCTCCGCAGGTGGTGGATTTTCTGAACGATCTCTACACGTGTTTCGACTCCATCATCGACAACTATGACGTCTACAAGGTGGAAACTATCGGAGACGCCTACATGGTGGTAAGTCCACTTCATCTTCATTAGCATCGGTAAAAATTGGTTATTAATAGCCGTTTTCACGACGGCCATCTGGTACACATTTGGTGCACATTTGGTGCAGATCAGGTGCAGATTTGGTCAAATTAGGTTCAGTGTATCTCTTAGAAGCTATCAGCTAGGGTTGCACTAATTGCTTATATGCCACCTTTGTCATATTATCAGAAAGCATCATCGAAAAACACTGGAACAAATTAATAACATGAAGATATTTGCTGTAAAAAAAAGATTAGGTGCAGATTTGGTCACTAATTTGGCACCTATGTAATTTGGTGCATTCGCCGGATAGCCCGTCGTAAAAACGGCTAATATAGAGCATCAAAATTTAGATCGCGTAACCATGACAATTTGTGTTAATTGACAATAAAAAGAAACAAGCCACCGTTTTCAATAAATTGCAGCCTTTGATGACCGCATAATGCTATTCTGAATACGTCATGCCGTTCACCTTTTATCGGCATACCTGTGTGGTCTGGTGATGGCGTTATAACTATAGTCTGCTTCTGATGTGGTCCCTCGCCTACACCAACTAACCCACACCGGTCATCAGGAGAGCAGCCCGCCGTTACGGCCCCTTCATGACGTCATACCACGTCCCCCTAACTCCGCCACACCGTCCATCTCAGGTATGCGGTCTGTCTATACAAATCCACCCCCTTGTGACGTCATATTCCCCCCTAACTCCACCCCAGGTGAGCGGTCTGCCGGTGCGGAACGGGCTCCAGCACGCCGGCGAGGTCGCCTCCATGTCCCTCCACCTGCTGGAGGCCATCAGGAGTTTCACCATCCGACACCGGCCGCAGGACACGCTGATGCTGAGGATCGGAATACACACCGGTTAGTTGTGGTTGGTGAACAGGGAAGGGTTGTAAATTTCCGGGTTGAATAGGTGTTCCAATCTGCGATCCCTTTATGGCACTTGCAAGATACCTTACACCGCAGCTTTTATGCATATTGCATTAGTGACTACTGAGTTACTGACTTTGTATTAATTTATGAAACGATACACTTTACGGTTACCATATAATACGCATTGCTATTGTGTTTCGAGCTACATGTAGTATGCAGGTGCTGGCGTAGTGCTGATGTGTTTCCCTCGCACAGGATCAGACCTTGTCGCACACTGTCAATGCGTCAACACTGGAAGTGTGCTCTGACCACTGTGCTGTATTTGTGCTGAGCGAGATGACACTGTGCTGTATTTACAGGACCGGTATGTGCCGGCGTGGTGGGTAGGAAGATGCCGCGCTACTGTCTGTACGGAGATACAGTGAACACCGCATCTAGGATGGAATCCACAGGCAGTCGTAAGTGAAAACACAAAATGACGACACATAGTGCGTTCATTGCACAATGTATCACATCATAGATAATTTCAGTTGAAGTGAATATTTTGTTATGCTCAATAAATGAATAAATATTTTCTGAGTAGCTCTGAGTAGCTGAGGCCTCCTGTGTGCGTGACAGGGCGATTCTTTTGGTGTTTATTTATCTTTTTATTTTACTCTGTGAGTGTTTTGCTTTGTTTGACGTTTCACATTAGGTGACAGTTATTCGTCTTTTTTTTGTCACCAATTACCTTGTGTGACTGAGTTGTGTGACTGTACTCCTTATGTTACCAGCTCTGCGGATCCACTGTAGCGCCTCCTGTCGAAGCGTTCTGATGCGACTCGGAGGGTACAATCTGGAGGAGCGGGGACCCACCTATCTGAAAGGTAAGTGAGGGCTGACGGACGGTACGGGGTCACGTCCAGCGGATGGCCGATGTTTTTTACTGGTAACAAGCGAAGACACTAGCTCGCTTGCCAATTGAGATCATGCATATCAGTGGATTTGGCGAGGTTCCGGCGTGGTCGATGGCTTATTAGGCTGTTCAGACGTTGAAATTGCTGAAAACGTTATTGTTTATTCTGACATATTATAGTGCATGTATGGCCTAAACTTTTGAATTCATTTTAAAAGGGGGAAAAACGCCAGAAATTACCCAACGTTTCGCATTTATTGCTTAGTCATGGGCCTTCGCGTGCGATTGTTCAAAAGTTCAAAAGTTTAGGCCATACATGCACTATAATATGTCACACCTGTCTATTGATAATCCTCAACATTGTTTATTCTACTCTTGAGACGGTGGTTGGAGAAGCAGAGGCAGATGTAGCCAGATAGATCATACATTGGCGCTAGGGAGAAAACTCAGATAGGACCAGTTTGCCATTCGGCATGGTGTTATCATCTGGTTCATATTTTCAGGCAAGGGAGACGTAGTCACCTACTGGCTGGTCGGTGAGGATGAGAAGAGACAGGCCAGAAGGAGACAAAACATCACCAAAATGAAGCAACAACAGCAGCTACGGTAGGTTCGCCATACGCTATATTCGTGTAACCAAACATTCAGACAGTGCCAGGTTTCTAGGAACTTGCCAGGTCACAGAGATACCAAGACAATGATTGAGGCTATTGAAACCATCGGAATGTTTTGTGTTTTGAAGGGGAGCGCTGTCCTCCTATCTAAGAAATATCTATTCTAAGCTGTATTAGCCAGAACCCCAAGATTGAGCCGGGATGCTGGGGAACGCAAAGCTAGGCCGGGCAGGACTGCCGGAAATAACCATGCTTACCTGACCGGCGAAGCCGTGGGCGATGTTATCTGACGTGTAGGTCGCGCTTGGAAATAAAATAAACCAGTCTGGAATGGAAGGGTTTTTAGCAGCATTAGAGCACAATTTGTAAAGATTATCTAAGTAGATTTGATCATGATGACTACCCAGGTCCTATTATCCATGTTCGTGCAATAAGAGACCGCAAACATTTCGATCTACTATCGTTTAGACATCCGTGTTTTTATGTACCAAGGCTACCATTTGTTGTATTGCCGCGTTTCGTAACGCCATTTTGTGTTCGCAGCGGAGCGCTGCGCTCGCGTTCTCCCGGAATGGAGCGCACATACAGCTTGGAGTCCCCCCGTCGCCTCCGGTTCGCCTCCGACCGCCGCCGGGAGCTAGGACAACTAAAAAAGTCCAACCTGGCCTCCGACTGCCTCTGCGACGCCCAGCGCCGCTCCTGTCCCTGCATCCACGAGCTGGACGACGAATCAGCGTCGCCGGCGGGTGACCTTGACATGGGGCGGAGCGCTGATTGGCTGACGGTGACGGTCACTGACCACGCCACGCGCTCTGATTCGGCGCTCCACAGCGTGCACCCCAGGCCGAGGTTTGAGCTGGATACGGGTGGATCGGATATTACTGAGAGTGAGCCGCTGTTGGCGAGCGCCCCGGGTAATAGCGAGACGAGGATCTGAGATGGTGGAGGCGTGGGTTCGATCCCCGACAGGGTACAAGTTTTCTCGGGGCCAGAGCGCAAGCTGAGAATGTGTTAGATGTTTGGAATGTGAAGGGTTTGAAATGTTAGGAACTGAGCATTTGAGATGGCTTTCTAGAAGGACAGAAACTATAAACGATAACGTCTTCTGTCTTCGAGAAGAGGAAATACGTGGCTGTATTACCCCACATATCGTCTCATTGTCGAAAACAATGAGAGTTGTGGGATTCGAAGTAAATCTCACTTTTGTGTGCTTCTGAGTGAAACGCGAAAAATCAGTGTGAGATGTGATGTGTCGTCTGCCCATCAGTCATTTACAACAGGGCAGAAAAACGCAGCCGTTTTATTTACTTAACACTGTAAATACATTTGCGTATACGATGTTAGACACTGTTTGTAAACCGTACATGATGTATACATACGGTCATATAACCCATTGTCAGGGTTCAACCGATGTTTGTGAGATGTTTGCGGCTTTAACAAGCCGCATGTGATGTTTGCCTGAACGTGTCACTGTCATTGACAATCTCCGTTTGTCTTGAAACGAATATCGAAGTGACGTTGAACCAGCTAAAGTCTCAGAAACCATCCAACGACCGACTGTCCGGATCCGACCGAATTATGAGGCAGGCTATCGCTGTTTTGCTGTCTTTTCTTTCCGACGAGACGGGATTTTCAGCGCGTCCAGATTACTGGAGCTCGCTGAGAATTATGTGATGAACGTTGTTGAAAATTGGAGTTGTACTGCCCGGACTATTTAAGTTCCCGGTCGGCTACCGGTCACTGGTTACTGGTCATTGGTCACAGTAAATGTACTGTGTTGACGTGAAAATATGTGTTGCGTTGACTGTCGCGATTGTATTGTAGAACATATTTTAACATGTGAAATAAATTGACATTATTTTTGTTGTTGAATAACATCGAGCGAGTCTTTGATACTGGATGCATTGTTATTTATTTACGATCAAGTTTCTGCGCTATTATGTAGGGGAGAGTGGGGCAAAGCGGCCACCCGGGGCAAAGCGGCCACCCATCGTTTTAGCCCTTCATAGCTGGCGTCAGTTCTAGTGATGTCAATCGGATACCAACTTTTTGGTATACCGATACCAAACCGATACCAAGCTGGTATTTGGTATTTCAATCCGATTGTTTTTGGTATTTTGTTGGTATTATGAACCCTTGCTAATGTATACAAGGTTGAAAAATCGGTAAAAAGTTGGTATTTTTCCTCATCTTCTCAAGTTGGTTCGGTTTCGGTATTTCCTGATGGTTTTGGTTGGTATTTGGTTTGGTATCGGTATTACGATTTTCTGTAATTGACATCACTAGTCAGTTCCAATTTATGGTTTCCAATTATACTTCTCTTCACGGTCGTTCGAATGAGCCAGACCGGGGTTTCAGGTCCATCACCATTGTTCTGTGAAACACGGAAAAGCATTTCTTGCCAGGTTACCAACTATGTTTACAATTTTTAAATGTTATGTTATTCCATAACCGTTTGGAATTTTTATAAGCGTTCTTGTCCATGCATTGCATGGTTATCGTACATGTATTTTACCAATTTCAATGTTTTTTACCCCACTAATAGCTATGCTGGAATATTTTTGTCTCGGGCGGTATGCGCGGGGCAAAGTGGCCGGGGCAAAGTGGCCACCCCCCAATTGGCCATAAATTGTTTCCATCTGGATAAAAAGCATTATTTATATTCAAATGTGTCGTCATGCATTCATCTTGGCCACTTTTCAGTTCCATGAGTTACCAAATAATGCAGTTAAAAGCTTTTTTCATGAAAATCCTTTCTTTGTTTACCTACAGGTGGAAGATGATAAAGTAAACATCCATCATCGCTTAACCTTGTTACCATCAAATACCCTAGTCGTACACGAGGCAACTATTTTGTTTCTCATATCGGGACTTGAGAAGACGCCGTTGGCCGCTTTGCCCCAGGGTATGGGGCAAAGTGGCCAATATGCATAGGTTAAAAGTTTTGTCAATATCTTCCATATGTGAACGCCTTTGGAAATAAAACGCATTTGAAATAAAAGGCAACTTAATAGGGATCACATTGGTATAGAAAAAATCTTTCCAACTTTAAAAATCAAGCGTTGGCATCGTGAGAAGCGTTAGGGTGGCCGCTTTGCCCCACTCTCCCCTACAACCCTATTGTGAAAATGACAATTAATTAGCCTAACAATTATCGATAAGACAAAAATCCAACTCCTCGACAGGCAGACCGACGAGCGCTTATTTGTCTCACCAGCCAATACCCAAAATCTGCACACTGTTTGCCTTTATTGCTTATAATCGACGTATACCAACCACAGTTCACTCACTCCTAGCGTTCACCACCTATTAGTGCTGAACACTTTTTATGCACCTAAAAACGATCGCTAATAACACGCAAAAGCAGCAATTAAAGCCGCGTATCCGTAGTGGTTGCACAAATCGCCGACAAGTTATCGCA